>NW_020897988.1:8280-16970 GCF_003984885.1 Neopelma chrysocephalum | reverse complement strand
ACCCACCCTAAACCCCCCTAAAACCCACCCTAAACCCCCCTAAAACCTCTAAACCCCATCCTAAACCCCCCTAAACCCCATCCTAAACCTCCCTAAACCCCACCCTAAACCTCCCTAAACCTCCCTAAAACCCATCCTAAACCCCTCCTAAACCCCCCTAAACCCCATCCTAAAACTCCCCTAAAACCCACCCTAAACCCCCCTAAACCCCCTAAAACCCAACCTAAACCCTCCTAAAACCCACCCTAAACCCCCCTAAAACCCACCCTAAACCCTCCTAAAACCCCTAAAACCCATCCTAACCCCCCCCCGCCACACCTGCAGCCCCTCCCTGGGGCTCTGCCCCGAGATCAGAGCTCGGCTCATCCCCCACCACCACATTTAGGACTTTTAATCGCATCATGAGCCAAAAAAACACCGGGATAACGCCGGAGGAGGTCGTGGGAATGCCCCCCGAGCACAACCGTCTAGACAGTTCCCAGGAGACCTGGAAGAGCCCTGCAGGGACCCAACCAGCTCTTCTGGACTTGGGAAAAGCCCCTTTCCCATCACCCCAGCGGGTTCCTGGATATCGGGTTAGACCTGGTTGGGAAGCCGAGCCCCTGCAGGGGAAGGATCCGGTTGTTCCCTGGGCTGGTTCCCTCTGCTAATCCCGATTTTTCCCCCCCTCTGGAGGGCTCCTGGTACCTTTTCCATCCCGGCCAGGAGCCTCTGGAGCTCGTCCACCCGCAGCTCCCTCTGCTCCGCGTCCCTCTCCGCTCTCCGCAGGGCAGAGCTCGCCCGCTCCGCCTCCTCCTGGTACTGGGCCACCGTCCTCTGGGGAAAAAAGGGGATGGGAAAGGTTTTACTTGGAATATCAGAGCCCTTGGGGGACGTTCCCAAGCCTCCCGGGGGTTCTGGTGAAGGCACCAACACCCCGACGTGCTTTGGGGATGAGAAGCCCTTCGGAAGGTTCCTGGGCTTCAAAGCACTTCAAAGGGTGGGGAGAAGCTCCAGGAGCTCCAGGGGGTTCTCAGGCTCCTCTCTGGGACCACCTGTCCCAGGGGGCCACCAGCCCCGGGTTGGGATGTGGCCGCTTCATCCAGCGCCGGGATTCGGGAGAGCTCCGGGGTCTCAGAGGGGACAGGGAGGGGTCACCAGCCCCAGGGGTGACCTTGGCCACCATCAGGAGCTCAGAGGGGACAAGGAGAGGTCACCAGCCCCAGGAAATGACCTCAACCACTGCCCACACTGACAGGAACAGCTCAGAGGGGACAAGGATGGGCCACCAGCCCCAGGGGTGACCTTGGCCACCATCAGGGGCTCAGAGGGGACAGGGAGGGGTCACCAGCCCCAGGGTGACCTTGGCCACCATCGGGAGCACAGAGGGGACAAGGGTGGGCCACCAGCCCCAGGGGTGACCTTGGCCACCATCAGGAGCTCAGAGGTGACAAGGATGGGCCACCATCCCACCAGGATGGGCCACTTGTCCAAGGAAATGACCTCAACCACTGGTGTGGAGGTGTCACCACCAGGGGTGACCAAAACCCCCCCGAAATGCCACCAAACCACCTCATTTCCTACGGGGAAGCACGGATGTCCCCCGGGGCCACCCCCCTGTCACCCCTCAAACCCACTTCCTGGGGCTGCCCGGGACCAGTTTGGCCGGTGGGACGGGACTGGGAGCGGGGGTGTCACCGCTGTCACCGGCCCTGGGGTGACACAGCCCCAGCCCCGCCCATCCGGGTCAAAAAACACACCCAAGGGGACAATTAACCCCCTTAATTGGGGAGGAGGAAGGGAGGGGAGCAGCAGGGAGAGGAGGTGGACACCTCCAGCAGCCCCAAGGTGTCCCTCAAGGCTTCAAAAAACACCGAAATAAGGCAAAATTCCCCGTTTTTTGGTCACCTCGAAGGCTTTCCTCTCCAACTGATGGCGCTTCTCGGCCTCCTGCAGCCTCCTGAGGAGCCTCCTGGCTGTTTGTTGGAGCGTCTCCACGTCCTGGCTGGAGCAGTTCTCCTCCTCCTGGGCAGGGATGAGTCGGGAAGCACAAAGGGTCCCCCACCCCAAGCGTGGGTGACACCCCGGTGACACCCCGGTGACACCCCTGTCCCATCCCCTCCTCGCCTCCCACGCTCCAGCAGCAGCTCCTCGGGATCCCAGGGGCATTCCCAGCCCTTGTTTTTGGAGGAGGAGGAGGAGGCCACTTGGGCAACCTGAAACCCGAGAGAGCGGGCCCAGCCCAAAAAATCCCAGCTCGAAAATCCCAGTCTGAAACCCCAGCCCAAAAATCCCAGCCTGAAATCCCAGCCCAAAAATCCTGGTCCAAAAATCCTGGTCCAAAAATCCCGGCCCAAAAATCCCGGCCCGAAATCCCAGCCTGAAATCCCAGCCTGAAATCCCAACCTGAAATCCCAGCCTGAAAATTCCAGCCTGAAATCCCAGCCTGAAATCCCAGCCTGAAATCCCAGCCCAAAAAATCCCAGCCTGAAATCCCAGCCTGAAATCCCAGCCTGAATTCCCAGCCCAAAAAATCCCAGTCCAAAAATCCCAGCCTGAAAATCCCAGCCTGAAATCCCAGCCCAAAAAATCCCAGCCTGAAATCCCAGTCCAAAAATCCCAGCGTGAAAATCCCAGCCTGAAATCCAAGCCCAAAAATCCCAGCCTGAAATCCCAGCCCAGAAATCCCAGCCTGAAATACCAGCCTGAAATACCAGCCTGAAATACCAGCCCTGAAATTCCAGCCTAAAAAATCCCAGTCTTAAATCCCAGCCCAAAAATCCCAGCCCAAAAATCCCAGCCCAAAAATCCCAGCCCAAAAATTCCAGCCCAAAAATTCCAGCCCAAAAATCCCAGCCTGGACCCTCTGGCTTGGACTGGATGATCCCAAGAGGTTTTTTCCCGACCTCAGGGATTCCCAAGGCTCTGTGATCCGCCCCGGAAGAGCTGGAGGGATGTTCAGGGAGATTCCTGTTATCCCTCAAAAGCTCTGGGATGTTTTTTAAGGAGGGGTAAAACCCCCAAAAAGTGCATTTTTATCTATAAAATGGAGCCTTTTTCCATTTCTAACCTGACCCTGTTTGCTGCAGGATCAGGCTCAGCCTCAAAGCCACGACAAAAACATGAAATTAAACCAACTTTTCCCAAAATCATGGAATATTTGGCCAGAAGGGGCTTTTCCCAGGTCGCCCCAAGCCCCGCCTCCCACCCAACCTTGAGCATTCCCAGGGACGAGGCTGAAATTCCCGAAATTCCCGAAATTCCCCCCTTTTCCACTCCGTACCTGCTCCTCCAGGGATTCCCCCAAATTAAACCGATTTTTCCTAAAATCATGGAATATTTGGCCGGAAGGGGCTTTTCCCAGGTCGCCCCAAGCCCCGCCTCCCACCCGACCCCGAACATTCCCGGGGACGAGGCTGAAATTCCCGAAATTCCCTCTGTACCTGCTCCTCCAGGGATTCCCCCTGGAGCCTCTCGGGGCAGGACCAGCTCCCGTTGTGCTGCTCCAGCTCCACCTGCACAATTCCAAGGACACGGAGACGTCGGGAATTCCGGCGGCACCTCCGGAATGACTCAAACCCTGCGGACAAACCTTCACCCAGAGCCCTTCTCTGCCCGACTCCTCCTGCAATTTGGGCCTCAAAAACATGGATTTAACCCACCACAAACCCCCTCCTGGAGCGTTTTCCCGAGGGAATTCCGAGCCCCCCGTTACCTGTGGGATCTCCTGAGCTCCTTGTCTGTTCTCCAGGTTATTACTCAAGTCCTCCCGCAGCTTCTTCAAAGCACTTCTGGCCTGGAAAAGGCAACGGGAATTCAGCTGGAAAAAGGGTCCCATCCCGGGATATTCTCCTCCTAAATTTAAACTGATTTATTTCCCCTTTTTCCCCTTTTTTTTTAAGGTCAAACTGCCCATCCCAGGACATTCTCCTCCCTCCAAATTTAAATTGATTTATTTCCCATTTTTCCCACATATTTAAGGCCAAACTGCCCAGCCTGGGACAGGCTCCCATATTCCAATTTAAATTGATTTATTTCCCATTTTTCCCACGTATTTAAGGCCAAACTGCCCATCCCGGGACCTGCTCCCAAATTCCAATTTAAATTGATTTATTTCCCATGTTTTTTCCGAGACACTTCCCCCTCTTCCCAAAATCATTCCCAGCAGGAGCCGAGGAAAGGGTTAAAATTCCCGCCTCCTCCTCCTCCTCCTCCTCCTCCTCCTCCTCCAGTTCCCTTTGGGACATTCCAAGGAAACATTCCAAGGAAACTGCCTTTTAACCGTCGGGGTGGGGCCCGGGAGCGCCTGGGGGGGAAAAGGCACCGCAATTCCCGAGCAATTCCCGAACAATTCCCGGCCAATTCCGCCCCGGAGCCGAGCAATTAGTCAGGCGGGGACTAATTGATGGCCTTGATTAGAGCAGAGGCAACAAACACCGGGATGATCCCAAGGGAATTGGGATGTTCCCAAGGGAATCGGGGAATCCCGGACCTCCTGGGATGGGAATTACCTCGGGAATTAGGGAATCTTGGTCCCCCTCGGATGGGAATTACATCGGGATGATCCCAAGGGAACTGGGGCATCCCAGACTCCCTCAGATGGGAATTACCTCGGGAATTGGACCCCCTGGGATGGGAATTACCTCGGGATGATCCCAAGGGAATCAGGGAATCCCGGACACCCTGGGATGGGAATTAATTTGGGAGCTGCTCCCAAGGGAATTAGGGCATCCTGGACACCCTGGGATGGGAATTAGCTTGGGAATTGGGGCATCTTAGAGCCCCTTGGATGGGAATTACCTCAGGATGTTCCCAAGGGAATTGGGGCATCTTGGACCCTCTTGGATGGGAATTAGCTCGGGATGCTCCCAAGGGAACAGGGGCATCCTGGACTCACTTGGGTGGGAATTAGCTCGGGATGTTCCCAAGGGAATCGGGGCATCCTGGACTCACTTGGATGGGAATTACCTCGGGAACTGAGGAATCTTGGACCCCCTCAGATGGGAATTACCTTGGGATGTTCCCAAGGGAATCGGGGAATCCTGGACACCCTGGGATGGGAATTACCTCGGGAATTGGGGCATCTTGGAGCCCCTTGGATGGGAATTACCTCGGGATGCTCCCAAGGCAATCGGGACACCCTGGAACCCCTCAGATGGGAATTACCTTGGGATGTTCCCAAGGGAATTGGGGAATCTTGGACCCCCTGGGCTGGGAATTACCTCCTGGATGTGCCGGACTTCGCTCTTGAGCTGCGTCACCTTCTCCTCGTGGTTTGTGCCGCCCTCACCTCGGGCCTTGAGATAAACCTGCCCAGAGAGGCCCAGACTAAGAGATAAACCCATCCCAAATCCATCCTGGGAATGGCACAAGGATCCCATCCCATCCCATCCCATCCCAAAGCACCTTCTCCGCATGTTTTCCTTCCGGATTTAAACATCCCTGGGGGTTTTAGGGCTGTCCCTCCTCCTCCTGTGTGACCCCCAAACTTCATTTTAAGCTTAAAGTTAAGCTTGATTTTAAAAGTTAAGCTTGGTTTTAGGCTCTCTCAAAGTCTTTTTCCAGGTTGTCCATCACGTGGGGTTTAGTTTGAATTTTAATTTAAAATTTTAATTTTAATTCAATTCCCAAAATCCACTCTCCATCCTCCCTAAATCCACTCTCCATCCCCCAAATCCACTCTCCATCCCTCCATCCCTCCAAATCCATTCTCCATCCTCCCTAAATCCACACTCCAGCCCCCCAAATCCACTCTCCATCCCCCCAATCCACACTCCACCCCCCAAATCCACTCTCCATCCCCCCAAATCCACTCTCCATCCCCCCAAATCCATTCTCCATCCCCCAAATCCACTCTCCATCCCCCAAATCCACTCTCCATACCCCAAACCCACTCTCCATACCCCAAACCCACTCTCCACCCCCAAATCCAGTCTCCATCCCCCCAAATCCTCCCAAATCCACACTCCATCCCCCCAATCCACACTCCACCCCTCAAATCCACTCTCCATCCCCCCAAATCCTCCCAAATCCACTCTCCATCCCCCTAAATCCACTCTCCACCCCCCAATTCCACACTCCATCCCCCCACCCTCTTCCACCACAACCCTTCTCCTTCCCACCCGACCCTGGGACCCTTTTTCCCGGCCCAAACCCCCCCTTTTCCAGCCCCAAACCTCTTCCCATCCCCATCCCCTCGGGATCCAGGGCCCTCACCTTGATGATCTCCTCGTCCCCCTCGTTGGACTTGACGCACTCCGAGGCCAGGGAGTGCCCGTTGCTGGACCTGTTGGCCACCATGGCAAAGGCTTTGCCCACCGGCTGCAAGGAGGAGGGAATTTCCCGATCAGCGAATTCCCAAAAATCCCGGGAATTCCGCCCCGGAGCCGGAATTTCACCCACCTTCTGCTTGGGCTGCTCGCGCCGCTCGCCCGGCAGCTCATGGGGCAGCGTCAGCCGCAGAACCTTCACGCTCTCCTGCAAGAGAAATTAGGATTTAATCCCACTTTAGGCTCGGTTCCAGGCTCAGCTTCGGCCTCCCCCAAGGTCTTTTGCCCGGTTTTGAATTTAAAGTTTAAATTTAAAGTGTAAATTGAAGTTTTGGGGCTCTCCCTGGAAGGTTTTGTCCGAGGTCGGCGTCGCTGTGGATGCAGGGACGAGGAGATCCCCCCTCACCTGGGATTAAAGGGGTGGGTCCTGCTGGGATTGAACAAGTAAATCCTGCTGGGATCAGAGGGAATATTGCTGGGATTAAAGGAGTGGATCCTGATGGAATTAAAGGAGTGGATCCTGCTGGGATTAAAGGAGTGGATCCTGATGGAATTAAACAAGCAGATCCTGCTGGAGTTAAACAAGCAAATCCTGCTGGGATCAGAGGGAATCCTGCTGGGGTTAAAGGTGTGGATCCTGCTGGGATCAGAGTGAATAGCTGGGATTAAAGGAGTGGGTCCTGCTGGGATTGAACAAGCAAATCCTGCTGGGATTGAACAAGCAAATCCTGCTGGGATCAGAGTGAATCCTGCTGGGATCAGAGTGAATCCTGCTGGGATTAAAGGAGTGGATCCTGCTGGGATTAAAGGAGTGGATCCAGGACAAGGCCACGGATCCAACCCCTCAGGACTGGGGGATCCACGGCCCAGCCAAGGCCGAGCTGATCCAAGGCCAGGCTGGACCTGTTCCCGTGGAACCAGGAGGGTTTTAAGGCCCTTCCAACCCAACCCATCCCACAATCCCACAATCCCAGGAGGTGTTCCACGATCCTAAGAGCTGCTCCACACCCGGGGGGGGGTTCAGGACCACCCTGGCACCCAAAAACGCTCCGGGGGGGGGGGTTTCCCAAAAAACCTCGACGTCCTTCTCCCGGACGGATCCTCAGGAAGGATCCCGAATCCCGGAGCTGCTCCGTGTCCCGTGGGCTCTCTGGATCCTCGGGAAGGATCCCGAATCTCGGAGCTGCTCCGTGTCCCGCGGGCTCTCCAGAGGCGGCTCCGTGGACGGATCCCTCCCTCGGGATCACGCCCAGGCCACGTCACCCTCCTCCCGAGGCCCCGGCGGGGTGTTCCCGCTTCCAAAGGTTCTCCAAGTCCCAACAAGCCGAGTTTGTTTCCCAAATACTCCGTTGTGAACTCCCACAAATCCTCGGGAATCCGCTCCCGCGGATCTCACGCCCACCCAGGGCCAGACCCCTCCAATCCCTGTGTTTGATCCCAGAAAAGCTCCGCTCGGGATCCGCTCCAACATCGGTTGTTTAACCGGATGCTCCCGGGGAGATTTTTCCCTCCAGGGAATGTTTTCCTCGGCGAAGTTTGGAATTTTTGGCCAGGAAGGCCAAGGAGCAGCCGGATTCAGCAGGCTCTGTGGGTTTGGGGGGGATTTTGGGGGGATATTTTGGGATTTAGGGAAGGAAAAGGGGCACAAGGCGCCGCTCATCTCCCTGCTGCCGGAATCCAACGGGATCCAGGGAAAGGCCTCCCCCACACAGCCTCACTCCCGGCTTTGTTTACAAGCACCAGGATCCTGCACATTCCCAATCCCATGGAGATGCCAAGGAATCCTCTCTCCCAGGGGAAGATTCACCCGGATAAGGAACAAGTGCCAAGTGATTCCCATCTCTGCAGCCAAAACTTCCCGGCACGTGGGCGCTTCCCATCCCAAAAAAACACCAAACCTGCTCCTGGATAAACCCACCACGGAGCCCAGCACTAAACCAGCACTAAACTAGCACTAAACTAGCACTAAACCAGTGCTAAACCAGCACTAAACCAGCGCTAAACCAGCGCTAAACCAGCGCTAAATCAGCACTAAACCAGTGCTATAACAAGCATTAAACCAGTGCTTAACCAGCCCTAAACCAGTGCTAAACCAGTGCTAAACCAGCACTGAATCGGCGCTAAACCAGTGCTAAACCAGTACTAAACTAGCACTAAACCAGCGCTAAATCAGCGCTAAACCAGTGCTAAACCAGCGCTAAACCAGTGCTAAACCAGCGCTAAACCAGCGCTAAATCAGCACTAAACCAGTGCTATAACAAGCATTAAACCAGTGCTTAACCAGCCCTAAACCAGTGCTAAACCAGTGCTAAACCAGCACTGAATCGGCGCTAAACCAGTGCTAAACCAGTACTAAACTAGCACTAAACCAGCGCTAAATCAGCGCTAAACCAGTGCTAAACCAGCGCTAAACCAGCGCTAAACCAGCGCTAAACCAGCGCT
>NW_020897988.1:2625-8270 GCF_003984885.1 Neopelma chrysocephalum | reverse complement strand
AGCGCTAAACCAGCGCTAAACCAGCGCTAAACCAGCGCTAAACCAGCACTAAACCAGCACTAAACCAGTGTTAAACCAGCACTAAATCAGCACTAAATCAGCACTAAACCAGCACTAAATCAGCACTAAACCAGCGCTAAACCAGCGCTAAACCAGTGCTATAACAAGCACTAAACCAGCACTATAACAAGCACTAAACCAGCGCTAAACCAGCGCTAAACCAGCGCTAAACCAGCGCTAAACCAGCGCTGGCACTTCCAAATCTCGCCCAGCAGGAAACCGGCCCATGCAAATCCCAGCTCCCTGTTTTAGGAAGACTCTCTGGACCACCAGGGATGAAATCCAGGTTTTTTTGGGCAGGGAATGTTTTTTTCGGGAAGCTGAGGCAGGTGCAGGATGGATCCAACCCCTTCCTGCCCCGGATCCGGCGAGGAAGGATGGAGGAGAGGAGCAGAGACGCTTAATTTGGGAATTTTGGGGGCTTTCCCGAAGTTTTAGTGGCTCCTGGCCGGGGTGGCTCCTCCAGATCCCAAATCCCACCGGGATCGGATCCACGGGGACTCCCTGCCCTGCTCCTGTCCCTTAAATCCAACACCCACCTCCCGCTTCCAGCCCTGGAGCTGAGGGGAGAGGGGGATTTGGGGCCTCCTCCATTATTTTCCAGGGAAGCAGGAGGCTTTTCCATCCTCCATTATTTTCCAGGGAAGCAGGAGGCTTTTCCATCCTCCATTATTTTCCAGGGAAGCAGGAGGCTTTTCCAACGGGCTGGGAAGACAACGGGAGCGCCCCAAGCTCGGGAAAAAACCCACCTTGGACAGAAAATCCTTCTTTAACCCCCCCCCCAGCTGTGCATCCCAGGAGTTATTCCAGCCTGGAATGTGTGTGTTTACGGCTTTTCCTTGGGAATTAACTGGGATGGGAAGAGTTTGGCCGCAGGGAAGCTCCGGCAACTAGAGGGGTTTTGGCAGGAATTTCATGCCCAGCACCCTCGGAGGAGACATTCCCAAAAATCCCGGTGGGTCCAAACACCCCCGAGAGCCAAATCCCGCGGGAACCAGGACGACCGGGAGGGGATTTCAGGAATTCCGAAGCCGATTTTAAAACATTTCGGCCCATTTCGCACCGTCCGACCCATTCTGGAGGGAAAAGAACCAGGGAAGAGGGAACCACACGAATCCCAACCACATCCGAGGCGATCCCGATGTTTTGCAACCCTCGGGAAGGTCCGTCCGTCTGTCTGTCCCGCCCGGAACAGGCCTGACCTGAGCCATGGGAGGGGGGAAAAATATCTCCCGAGGATCAGCAGCCGGAATTTTTGGGGATCGCCGGCGCTGGAGCCGCTTTATCTGCCCCAACCCCATTAACCGACGAGCCCAAACGCCGCGATCGCTCCTTATAAGGCTGGAAAAGCTGCCGGGAATTAGGAGACTCTCCTGGAGGAGACTCAGAGCTGAGTCACCGGCACAGGGGTTGAAAAAAAGGCGGCCCGACTCTCTTTTTTTTTTGGGGGGGAGGGAGATCCCAAAAGGTCCCCCCCAAAAATCCTCGAGCCCAGCCGGGCTCTCCCGGGCACCGCCGCCGGCTTCGCCCCATTCCCGGGAATCCGGGGCGCCAGGACGGCGCGGGGCCGGTTTTTTGGGGCGCCGCCAGCCCCACCCAGGGCCCGTCCCGGCCGCGGACGGCGCCGGGGAAAAACCCGAGGGAGACGAGGAAGAGAAAAAAAATCGGGACGATTCGCTCAAAATTCCAGGGGGGGAAGGAGCCGCTGCCCGTTTTTCCCATCGCCCCCCAATCCCTCTTTCCTTTCCGGGAGGGGCTCGAGGGGCGCGATACCCCCCAAACCCAGGTTTTTTTGGGGGCGGCCCGATGGCTCCGCGGCACCATGTGCCGGCCGGAATTCCCGGGATCCCTCGGGAAGCGCTTTCCCGGGATCTGCGGGGGACGGCGGGACCCCAGCGCGGACGCCGGGGGGTCCCTCGGGGGTCGCCCGGGGGGGTGGTGGGCGCGACCCCGATCACCCCCCCGGGGGAAGGCGAGGCCGCAAAGCCCCTCGAGGACCCCCCGAAGCCCCCCGGGGACCCCCCAGAACCCCCAAATCTCGGCGGGGCTCGGGGGGAGCATCGAGCAGCGCTCCCCGGGGTGGGGGGGGCGCATCCCCCTCCCCACCGAGGGGTCCCGGGAGGGGTCGCGGGACATCGAGGGGCACGGGGAGGGGGTCCGGGGGGGTCTCCTCACCGGGCTCTCGCCTTGGGGCCGCACGTCCAGCACCGCGCACCAACCCTTCAGCCCGTTCATGGCCCCGCCGAGATCTGCCCGGGCGCGACCCACCGCCCGCCCGCCTATACGGGGACACGCCCAGCTACGGGGGACACGCCCACCCACGGGGCCACGCCCCCAGGGCCACGCCCAGCACAGGTACCCGCCTGTGAGGTGGCCACGCCCACCCCGGGGTGGCCACGCCCGTGGCATCCCCAGGTGAGAAAGGCGGGTCCGGGCGCGCCGAAAGCCGCGCGGAAACGGTGCCAAAAACGGGCTAAAACCGAGCCAAAACTGCGCCAAAGCCGTGCCCAAGCCGTGCCAACACTGTGTCCACCTGTGCCAAAGCCGTGCCGAGCTCTGCCACGTGCTGATCGGCCAAACCCGGCCGTGCCAAAGCCACGTTTGGCCGGGCCCAGGCGTGCCAAATTCATCCCGAGCCGCGTCAAAGCTGTGCCAAAGCCCTGTCCAGCCCTTCCAAAGCCGTGCCCGGCCGTGCCAGCGATGTGCCAGCCATTCCAAAGCCATGGCAGAGCTGTGCTGGGCCGTGCCAAAGCCGTGCCAAGCCCAACCCAGACGTGCCAAAGCCATACTGAGCCACGTCAAAGCTGTGCCCGGCTGTGCCAAAGCCGTGCCAAGCCAAACAAGATGTGTCAAATCCACACTGAGCCACGTCAAAGCCATGCCCGGCTGTGCCAAAGCCGTGCCAAGCTCTGCCAAGCCACCCTCAGACACACCCGGTCGTGCCAAAGCCGTGCCAAGCCCAACCCGGCCGTGCCAAAGCCGTGCCAAAGCTTGTGCCAACCCACCCCGAGCCCCTCCACCCCCCGCCCCCGTGTCCAGCCTCACCAAACCGAGCCGTGGTGACGCCAACGCCGTGCCAAACCGCGCCGAGCCGTGCCAAGGTGCCCCAAATCGTGCCAGGGGCCGGCCCCCCCGCACCCAGGGGCCACATCCCGGTGTCCCCGCCCGTGTCTGTCCTCCCGCCCGTGTGTCCCCGGGAGTGTCCCCTCGTCCCTAATTGCCGCGGGTGGCCCGGGAGTGTCACCCCGTCCCTAATGAATTGCCGCATTCCCGCGGGATGAGCTCAGCCCGCCCCGGGCTCGGGGCACGTTCCGGCCCCGTTCCAGCCCCGTGCGGTCACCGGGGCTACGCTCCGGGTCCCCCCCGGGGGCCGGGACACGCCGGGGACAACCGCGGCCCCGGGCCCGGCGGGGTTTGGGGAAGCGGGATTCCCTGCGGGATGGAGGATGTGGCTCCCTCGGGGCCGGTAAAATTCCAGAACTTGGCAAATTCCAGCCCCTGGGAGGGTTAAAACTGTGCCACCTCCTCCCTGCGGGCACCACGGAGCCCCCCAGAGCTCTGCGGTGCCCACGGGGGACACTGAGGCACGGGGGGGACACCGGGGACTGATCTGGAAGGGTTTGGGAAGCGGGATGGATTCCCTGTGGGGTGGAGGATGTGGCTCCCTCGAAGTCGGGGCCTGGCAAACCCCACGGTGGGAGTTGGCACCGCGGGCACCCCCCTGAGCCCCCCCCAGAGCTTTGCAGCATCCGTGGGGGGACCCCGAGGCACAAGGGGGGCCGAGCAGCCACTGGGGACACCGTGGGCTGCCCTGGAGGGGTTTGGGCATCAGGATTGAGGATGGATTCCCTGCGGGATGGAGGATGTGGCTTCCTCAAAATCAGGGCCACGGTGGGAGTTGGCACCACGGGCATTCCCCTGAGACACCCAGAGCTCTGCAGTGCCCAGGGGGGGAAAACTGAGGCACAGGGGGGACAGAGCAGCCACTGGGGACACCGTGGGCTGCCCTGGAGGGGTTTGGGCATCAGGATTGAGGATGGATTCCCTGTGGGATGGAGGATGTGGCTCCCTCAAAGTTGGCACCGCGGGCACCCCCCTGAGCCCCCCCCAGAGCTCTGCGGTGCCCAGGGGGGGAAACTGAGGCACGGGGGGACCCCGAGGCACAGGGTGTGGCCCGCGGGTGACCCCGTCCCCGCCGCGCGTGGCCCGGGAGGAGCCGAGGGGCAGGACCGGGAGGAGCCGAGGGCAAGGACCGGTCGTGCCAGTCCCGGGGGAAAGAACCGCAGCGGGCACGGCCCTGGGGCGGGTGTGGGGTGAGGGGGGGGGGACGCGGTGACACGGCCGGCGCTGGGGAGGGGGGGGGGGGGGGGCCCCGTGCCCTCCCCCGCCGGCGGCATCCCGGGGGAACAGCGCCGGGATTTTTGGGAAGGGGAAACCGAGGCGGCAACGCCGGGTTTGGTGGGGTGGGGTCACCCCCCCAAAAAAAAACTCGGGGACGGAGCCAGCTCGGCCCCGCTCGAGGGGAACCGCGGGAAGAACCTGCCAATCAGCCGCTAATTAGCGACTGGCAGGGCTCCCGCGCTCGCTCGTTAATTAGCGATAACGAGGGTTTATCTCCGGGCCAGAGGCAGCAGCAGCGGAACACGCGACGGTTCCCCCGGCGCTGAAATGGGAGGGTTTATTTAAAACAAACAGCACAGGGAGGGGCTGCATAGAAAAATAAACCGGGGGGGGTCCCCGGACACCCCCACGGGACCCTGAACCCCCCCCCGTGGCCGCGGTGGGCACCGAGGGGACAGCGGGGGTGGCCTGAGGGTCCCTCACCCAGGGGACACCCAGGGGACACTCAGGGGACACCGGCAGGTCCCCCCCCCGGCCCCAAAACACACCCTGAGACCCGTCTGAAGACAAAGAGTGTCCGGGGGGGTCCCCAAGAGGTCCCCCAAGGGGTTCCCGGGGGGTTCTTGGAGGTTCCCACCCCTCCTTCTTCCTTCATGTCCTCGCAAGAGTTTTTTTTTCCTTGAGCAGCATCATCGTCATCCTCATCATCATCATCATCATCCACGGCTGATCCGAAGGGGGGGATTGGCCCCATCCCTGTGTCAGCAGGAGCTGGTCTGGAGGTTGGGCTCGTTGAGCAGGGAGGCGATGGAGGAGGGGCCGTAGGCGCTGTCGAACTCCTCGTCCGTCGAGCTCAGCTGCTCGTCCTGCAGCGACGACGAGTCGGCGGCCGCCGAGCGCGCGGCTCTGCGCCTGGGGGACACGGGAAATTTGGGCTCAGCCCTCCCTGCCACGGATCCAGGACCCCCTGTGACAGATCCAGAACCCCCTGTGACGGATCCAGGACCCCCTGTGACGGATCCAGGACCCCTGTGACAGATCCAGGACTCCCCGTGATGGATCCAGGACCCCTGTGATGGATCCAGGACCCCCTGGATGGATCCAGGACCCCTGTGATGGATCCAGGACCCCCTGGATGGATCCAGGACCCCTGTGATGGATCATTTCCCCCTGGATGGATCCAGGACCCCCCGTGATGGATCCAGGACCCCCCGTGATGGATCCAGGACCCCTGTGATGGATCC
>NW_020897988.1:1155-2615 GCF_003984885.1 Neopelma chrysocephalum | reverse complement strand
GACCCCCTGTGATGGATCCAGGACCCCTGTGATGGATCCAGGACCCCCCATGACAGATCCAGGACCCCTGTGACGGATCCAGGACCCCTCGTGATGGATCCAGGACTCCCTGTGATGGATCATTTCCCCCTGTGATGGATCCAGGACCCCCTGAGATGGATCCAGGACCCCTGTGACGGATCCAGGACCCCCTGTGACGGATCCAGACCCCCTGTGACGGATCCAGGACCCCTGTGACGGATCCAGGACCCCTGTGACGGATCCAGGACCCCCTGTGACAGATCCAGGACCCCCCCAGCCCCCAGGGTTCCCTACCAGGCCTCCTTCTCCAGCGCCTTGACGCGGTTCTGCAGCTGCTCGTTGAGCTCATGCTGCTCCTCCAGCTCCCGCTGCGCCT
Source organism: Neopelma chrysocephalum (assembly GCF_003984885.1). Lineage (NCBI taxonomy): Eukaryota > Metazoa > Chordata > Aves > Passeriformes > Pipridae > Neopelma > Neopelma chrysocephalum. The sequence continues at coordinate 2,218 of NW_020897988.1, read as the reverse complement.
TTTTCCGCGCCCCCTCCAAGCGCTCGATCTCCTCCTCTGCCTCGTCCACCTGACGCTTCAGGGCCTTCACCCGCAGGCTCAGCTGTAAATCCATGGAATTAGGGCTGGGAAAAGTCTCCCTGAGCCCTCCAGCAGCCCCCTAAGGGTCTCATCCCTGCCCAACCTGGTCCTTCTGGTTGGTGACGTTCTGCCGCTCGTCGTCGATCTGGATGGTGAGTTCCTTCACCTTCCTCTCCAGCTTGCGGTTGGAGGAGAGCAGGACGTTCTTCTCCCTGTGGGACAGCAACAGAGGGATTGTGGGACCCCTTCCCAGGAAGAGAATACACCCCTAAAATTGGGAAGACACCCCTAAAATTGGGAATATCCACGGTACCTCTCCTCGGCCTGCAGCTGGTCCTGCAGCTCCTCCAGCCGCGCTTCCAGCTGGGACACGTTGGTGCTGGGCCGGTGCTGCCCCTCGGAGCTGGCCAGGCGGTTCTTCAGCTCCTTGTTCTGCAAAATATCCACCCCCAAAATTATCCCTGTCACCCCCCCCCACTTCTGCAAAATCCCCCCCTCAAAGTTTTATCCCCTTCTGCAAAATCCTCCTCAAAATTGTATCCCTCTCATCCCCCACATTTCTGCAAAATCCCCCCAAAATTTTACCCCTGTCACCCCCTCACTTCTGCAAAATCCCCCCAAAATTTTATCCGTCATCCCCCACATTTCTGCAAAATCCCCCCAAAACTTTATCCCTGTCACCCCCACCACCACTTCTGCAAAATTCCCCCCCAAATTTTATCCCTGTCACCCCCCACTTCTGCAAAATCCCCCCCAAATTCTGCAAAATCCCCCCAAAATTTTACCCCTGTCATCCCCCACATTTCTGCAAAATCCCCCCAAAATTTTATCCCTCTCACCCCCCACTTCTGTTTTACCCCTGTCACCCCCACTTCTGCAAAAAATCCCCCCAAATTTTATCCCTGTCACCCCCCCACTTCTGCAAAATCCCCTCCCCAAAATTTTATCCCTGTCACCCCCCACTTCTGAAAAATCCCCCCAAATTATCCCTGTCACCCCCCCC
>NW_020897988.1:0-1055 GCF_003984885.1 Neopelma chrysocephalum | reverse complement strand
CCCCCCCCACACTTCTGCAAAATCCCCCCAAATTCTGCAAAATCCCCCCAAAATTTTATCCCTGTCACCTTTCCCCACTTCTGCAAAATTCCCCCAAAATTTTATCCCTGTCACCTGCCACTTGTGCAAAGTTCCCCCCCAAAATTTTATCCCTGTCACCCCCCCACATTTCTGCAAAATCCCCCCAAAATTTTATCCCTGTCACAGCCCCCCAATTCTGCAAAATCCCCCCAAATTCTGCAAAATCCCCCCAAAATTTTACCCCTCTCACCCCCCCTCACTTCTGCAAAAAATCCCCCCAAAATTTTCTCCCTGTCATTTCATTCCCTGGGCGGGGAAGCTCCCAGGCCTGGCTTATGTAAAGCCAGGGGTGAGTCAGGGCCCAGCAAAAGCCTTTTCCGAGGAGGAGCCGGGTTATACAACCCCAATGAACGTGTTGGCACCGGCCTGGGCACGAGGAGAGGCCGGAGGGGACTGGGATAGACTGGGATAGACTGGGATATACAGGGAACACCCCCCACGATGCTCGTCCCCCTTCACCTCCCCAATTCCTGCTCCTGCTCCCAAAAAATTCCCCCCTGAATCCCTTTTTCTGCCAAAAAATTCCCCCCCCCTCCAAATCCCAACAGCTGGAGACAGTGGGATGTGTCCCCAGGTTTTTCTTGGAGGTGGCAATTCCAGAGTGGGAACGAGCCCAGGGCGGTTCGTTAAGGAAAAAAAGGGCTGGGAGGGCAAGTCCCAGCAGGAATTCCCATGGGAATCAGGAGGGAAAAGGGGGGAATTCTGCAGGGAAAGGCACTCTGGGAAGTGACAGGCAGCTCCAGGGATGGGGAATGGGAATGATGGGATGGTGGGAATCAGGAGGGAAAAGGGGGAATTCCACAGGGAAAGGTACTCTGGGAGGCGACAGGGGTGGGGAATGGGAATGATGGGATGGTGGGAATCACGAGGGAAAAGGGGGAATTCCATAGGGAAAGGTGCTCTGGGAGGCCCCAGGGATGGAGAATGGGAATGATGGGATGGTGGGAATCACGAGGGAAAAGGGGGAATTCCAT
>NW_020897987.1:0-9326 GCF_003984885.1 Neopelma chrysocephalum | reverse complement strand
TGCGGCTCAGCTTTGGAGTCCTTCAAGCTCCAAATGTCTTCCCCTGCCAAGAAGCCCCTTTCCTGCAGCCCCACCCCCAAAGCAGTGCTCAGCCAATCCGAGCACGCAGCGCTGATGACTCATCAGTTGCCACCCACACCCGCAGCGCCCAGCGCTCGCCCCCGCACCGGGAGAGGAGGAGGAGAAGGAGAAAGAACGCGCGTGGATCCACCGCCCGCTGTATCCGCAGCCCCCGCGTCCCAGGAGCATCAACCCCCGCATCCCGCAGGTGACCGGGGAGGGGGAGCTCGCCCCAAATATCTTCGGGGACTTTGAGATTTTTTTTGGGGGGGGGGGGGCAGGGTGATGTTTGGATTCTGCAGAACTCCAAAGCTGAGCCGCAAATGCCACCTGGGGGGATATTGGGGGATCCTCGGGAGGTGTTTTTTGGGGGTCCCGGTGTGGGTTCCCGGCAGAGCCCCGGCGATGGGCAGGGGGATGTTGGGTCCCCGGAGCCACGTGGCGATCGCCGGATACCGGCGGGGAGTGGGGGGACACGGGACACACACCCCAGCTTTGGGGACCCCTGGGAGAGGTGCGGGTTGGAACGTGAAATGGGGGCCTGGAGAGGGGGAACTCCTGGCAGTCTGGAGAGGAGGGGGGAGCAGCGAGGGCGGTGGGGGGAGCCGGGACCCCCGGCAGCCTGGAGAGGGGGCTGGACACCTTGGGATCGCCAGCACTGAAGCCGAGAGTCAGGGAAGAAGAGACCCCTGGGATCCCAAAGCCCCCCAGCAACCCTAAAAGGGACCCCAGAGAGGGGAACCCCCGGGATCCCCAGCAGCCCAGAGAAGGGGGATCCCCAGAATGGCAAAGTGAGGAGCCCATAAAGGAAGGACCCCTGGGATTGCTGGGATCTCTGGCAGCCCAGAGAGGGTGGGGACCCAGGAACCCAGCAGCCCACACAGGAGGGACCCCAGAACCCCAAAGTGGATAGACCAGCGAGGGGGAACTCCACTGCTGAGAGGGTTGTTTTGGGCTGAATCTTGGTGGTTTGGAGGTTTTCTTGGCCAGGAGCCGCTTGGTAACATCTAGAGATGGACTTGGGCAGGAGGAACCCCCAAGCCAATGTCTCACACTTTGTTTTTCCCCCCACAGCAGGATTTCTCCTTCCCAAACCTTGGCCGAATGGAGGAGGAGGCTGCGAGGAAGAGGAAGAAGCCCCGGGCCCCCCAGGCAGGTGAGGAGGAAGTCAGTGCCCCTTTGCCCCTGTCTTGTCCTGTATCTCCCAGCCGAGCATCGCCCCCGGCTGCAGGACAACCCCGCTGCCGCCGCCGTCCTGCCGGGGATGGATTTGGGGGGATGTCCTTGGCCTTCCCTCTGGGCCGGAGGCAAATCCCCTCCCTGTCCTTCTTCCTTCCTGCCCCAGGCCCCGAGCTGAGCACAGAGAGCACAACTCCATCCTCGTCACCCACAGCAGGGAGAGGCCCTACGATGCGGGGAGTGTGGGAAGAGCTTCACCCAGAGCTCTGCCTTGACCTCACACCAAGGGACCCACCAGTAAGGGAAGCCCTGCAAGTGCCTTGACCGTGGGAAGAGCTTCGTCTGCTGCTCCAACTCCATCACCCATCAGAGGATCCACGTTGGGAAGACACCTGGCTGGTGGTCTCCACATCCTCCTGGTTCCCCACAGGCACCTGGGTGAACACAGTGGGAGAAACATCCATGGGGTCACAAACTGACCTTGGAAATTCATTGGGAAGAGCTGATTTGTTGAATTTAAAAGAAAGACACTGAACAAAGACATCTAAAGCCCCACTATTTTACTGGGATTTGGGGGCATTTGGGGATTCAGGGGAGGATTTGGGAGGATTTGGGGGAGATTACCCCAAAAATGGGGGTTCCCAGGCCGGGCAAACGGGGCCACATTCTCGTAGTTGTGCCAGCAGTTGATGTCCCCCGATCCTGTCTGTTCTCCAGGAGCTCCCTTTGGCTGTTCCAGTGCCTGGCCTGGGTCTCCCCACACGGGGTGTCCCCCCAGGTGCCCAAATCTCTGCTGAAGAGCCTGAGCTGCTCCCAGTTGGAGATGGACCCGGGCAGGAACCTCTCCCGGTCGGGGCCGTTCACTCGGCTTTTCCCAGGACCTGGAACAGCCCTGTGTGTGCAGGGACACAGGTCAGGGGGTGCCCCCCCAGCAGCCCTCAGCCCCCACAGCAGGTTGGGAGCTCAGGGAGCCACCCCGGACCCCCCTTTGCCACCCCCCTCTGCCCCACAGCTGCTGCAGCACCAGCTGCTGGGTGGGGGAGTCCCCCCATCAGCCCCCCAGGGATGGACAGGGGGGTTGGGCACCTGTGGACAATCGGGACCAGAGCAAGCACACAAAGGGTTCCAGAAGCAGTGGACATTCCCAGTGCGGATCTGCCCCCTCCCAGAGCCCCGGGAACCACTCCAGGGCTCAAGTGATGGGGGACAGGGGAGACCCATCTGGGAACCCCCTGCCCTCTGTCCCCCTGCCCACTGTCCAACACCCCTTTCTCCCCTCTCCCACCCCTTTCCCATCATCCCCACCATCCCCAGCTCCCCCCCAGCTCGGTTTGGGGGTGTTTTTTCCCCTCTGCCCTGCTCAGTTTCAGAGTCTCAGCCCCTTCCTTGGTCACTTTGGAGGTCCCAGCCCCCCTTTTCTCTCGTTCTCCCCCCCTTTTCGCATTGTCCCCTGAAAGGCAGCTGTTAAATATTGGGTGCTGAAAAAGCTGCTACATCGTGTCCTTTCCAAATTAAGCCTGCATTTATTGGGATGGACTGGCATCCAAATGGCAGCAAGAACAGTCTTCTGATTCTCTTCTTTTTAATCCTCTCTGCAGTTGCCGATTTTCCCTTGAACCGGGCAGGAAAACAGGAGCAGCCCTGGTGTGCTCGGGGAGCAGCGCTGACCCCAAAGGGCTGCATTTCCCCTGCCCATCCTCCTGCTCTGCCCTCCCCCGGGGCTGGCTCTGCCTGGCGCTGGCCGGACGTGCCAGGGCTCCTCACTGAGCAAACACCTTCCCAAACTTCAGGGGCAAGTCCAGAGCCCGGCTGGCCTGGGAGGAAGCGACAGCATCATGGGCCGAGCGGGCGGGATGGGGTCCGAGCAGCGGTGGGAAGTTGCAAACTCGCCAGCAAAGAAGTTCAACTAAAGCAAAGCAGCTAAAAAAGCCCGAGGTCTTGGCATGGGGGCGGGAGGAAGGGGAGCTCCGTGACTGCGGCCGGGGCTGGTTGGGAGCGGAGCGGCCAGGGCTGCCCCCGGGGCGCACGGGGCCCAACAAGGAACGGACAAACGGACAAACGGCCCCGGAGCTTCGGCAGCAGCAGCAGTTGCAGCAGCAGCGGCAGCAGCGGCAGCAGCGGCAGCACTTTCAGCGATTCTAGAGACTCGTTCTCGCACTTCGTCTTGCCTTTTCCTCCTCTCCCTGTCCCAGTGTCCCACTGTCCCAGTGTCCCTGTCCCAGTGTCCCTGTCCCAGTGTCCCTGTCCCTGTGTCCCTGTCCCGTTCCTGGTCTCCCCCTCCACTTGCCAGCCCGGGCCATGGCCCCGGCCCTTCCCCTCTGCCGGCCGAGGCCGCCCCGGCCCCGGCCCCGTCCCCGGTTGTCCCGGCGCGGTCTCGCCCTCGCCCGGCTCCCGGCGCGCCGGCTGTGGCGCTGCTGGGCGCTCCTGTGGGGCTGGCTGTGGGACGGGCTCGGCCTCGCCGCCCCTTGGCTCCGCCTGGCTCGAGCCCGGCGCCTGCCGGGGCCGGCGGGGGACGCGGGCGCCGCGGCCGCTGCCGCCTCCTCGGCGGCTTCCCCGGCCAGAGCTCCGCCGCTCGCCAGCCTGGCCGCCGGCAGCGAGCCGCCGCTGCCCGCTGCGGCTGGGGAAGCCCGGCCCGGGCCGCTTGAGGGGCGCTCGGGGGCCGGGCCGGGCCCCGGCCCGAACGCTCCCGGCCACGTCTCGCCCGCACGGAAGGCCAAGGAGCCGCTGCACGAGCGCTACCGGCTGGAGTCGCTGCTGGGCAGCGGCGGCTTCGGCCGCGTCTACGCGGGGACCTGCCTGGCGGACGGAGCCCCGGTGAGTGCAGGAGGAGGAGCAGGAGGAGGGGGGGAAGAGAGGGAGGAGGAGGAAAAGGGGGAGGAGGAGGAGGGGGAGGAGAGTGGGGCGGGCGGCGAGCTGAACCCGCCGTTCCCCTTGGCTTGCAGGTGGCCATCAAAGCCGTGTCCCGGGATGGCATCCGGCAGTGGGGCGAGCTGGTGAGTGAGCGGGGCCGGCGGCAGAAAGCGGGGCGGGACGGGCGGGGACGAGCCGAGGCCCGGGAGGGTGGAAGCCGCCGGGAGCCCTTGAGGGAGAGCGGACGTGGGCTCAGTGGGGGACGGGGAGCATCCAGGGCTGGCGGAGGGGGAGCAGGCAGACAGGCACGGCATCAGCCCCACTGACGACCCCGTGGTCCCCCCGCAGCCTGACGGCACCCGGGCACCCCTGGAGATCGTGTTGCTGAGCAAGGTGTCCACTGGGTTTCCTGGTATCATCCAGTTCCTGGAGTGGTTCGAGCTCCCCAACGGATTCTTGATGGTTATGGAGCATCCGGAGCCGTCTCAGGACCTCTCACGCTTAATCACGGCGTGGGGGTTCCTGCCGGAGGAGATGGCGTGGGGGCTGTTCTGCCAGGTGCTGCAGGCCGTGCGGCACTGCACCAGCTGCGGCGTCCTGCACCGGGATATCAAGCCCCAGAACATCCTCCTCCACCTGGCCACCGGCGAGGCCAAGCTCCTCGACTTTGGATGTGGCACCTTCCTCCAGGACACGGCCTACACCCAGTTTGCAGGTGAGCCCACAGCCGGGGGATGCTCCTGGTGCCGGGCATCGCATGGCCATGCCCGGGTGTGGCCCCGGAGATTGCCCCTTTGGCTGAGGGGGAACAGGATTAGTTCTTCAGCCAAGTTGCTTTTGGGTGGGGCTGGGGGGTTATTGTGAGACAGGCCCCGGCCTTGCTGACAGCCTGTGCCACCCACCCTGTCCCGGGCTGGGTGTGGGGCAGGGGGGAGCCAACCTGACCAAAACCCCCGTGAGGGGAGCAGAGAAGATGGTCAGAACTGTGCACCAGCTGGCTTGGTGTGCAGGCGAGGAAGGGCTTGGGCTGCTGCGCTCGCCTTGTTTGCCTTGGCTTCTGATGAATTGTTGGGGGCAGTGCAGTGGGGTGGGGAGAAGGCATGGCTTTTCCCCACCACTGGCTGGGTTTTCCCCTTGCATGGAATGGTTGGGCCTTGCCAGGGCTTCCCCTGCCCTCTTGGACACCAGCGGCTTCTTGTCCACCCCAAAGTTTGTAACCAAGAGTCAGGGGCCGGCGAGAAGGCAGTGGGTCACAGCGTGTGCCACTGGGGCAGGCCCCACATTGCCAGGGATGCTGGGGTGAGGCTCTGGGAGCAGGCAGCATCCACCTGATGAACTGTGTCTGTATTCCGTAGGAACACTGTCATACAGCCCGCCAGAGTGGATCTACCTCAAACGATACCACGGCGAGGCGGCAACGATCTGGTCCCTGGGCATCCTGCTCTACCAGATGGTCTGCGGGAAGCACCCGTTCTGCAAAGGAACCAACAGCATCTGGGACCAGCTCCTGTTCCCACCATGGGTCTCTCAAGGTGGATACCAATCTTTGTGGCACGGGGGGAATAACGGTGTTGGGAGATGGCAGCGGGCTCACGAGGACACCGCTCTTGAAGCTGTTTGTGTCCCGTGGTTGGCTGGAGGAGGTGGCCTGTGTCCTGCCATCCTGCTCTCCTCCAAACTGGAGAATGGATGGAGAAGTTTGGGCACAGCTCTGAGCACAGCCAGCACAGCCTGGGCACGTGGACAGTGGGACCAAGGGGACAGGATCCTTCTCCAACTGACCGGCCATTTTCCCCCCAGGCTGCCAGCACCTGATCAGGTGGTGTTTGTCCCTCCGCCCCTCGGACAGACCATCATTAGAAGACCTCTTGTGCCATCCTTGGGTGAAGGGCATTCACCGGCCCTAGAAGACGGGAGAGATCCACGCGCTCACTTTGATCCAGGAGCCTGGCAAGTAACACCTCCACACATCTGTAGCACTGAGGGGGGGTCATCACATGGGAACACGGCCCTCTTTGTGCTGGAGCTGGGCTGCAGACCCGGTCTTCCAAGTGCTGGTGGCCACCATCCAACCTGGTTTTGCTCATCCCGCTTCACAGACAGCTGGGGCCCTCGGCAGAACGCTGACAGCCTGGTCTGGCCCCCAGGGAAGGAGAAGGGGCCTCTGGAGAAGCTGTGCCGGGTGGGCCTGCTGCTGGAGACATCGAGGATGACGTCAAGGATGACAAGCTCTTAGTTGAGCTGGACACTGGGGAGCTGAAGATGATGGACGCTGATTGTGGCCCCTTCCTCCAAGACGTGCTCCCCACGCCGTTTGCAGATGAGTCCACACCCAGGGGGTGCTCCCGGAGGCGGGCATTGCTCAGCCTGGCTGGGCACCGAAGGTTCCCCCCTTTGCTGGGCGGGGCTGGGGCAGGGGCAGCCAGCCTGCCAAAAACAAACCCCCGTGGGGGGAGCAAAGGCGGGGCTGCACAACACCAGCTGCTTTGCTCTGCAGGCCAGGAAAGGCTTGGGCTGCCTTGGCTTAGGAGCCTTTCTTTGGGCCAATGCAGCAGGGCAGGGAGAAGGCCTGGGTTTTCCTGAGCTGGAGGAGGTGGGGTTTTTCTTTGGCCTGGAGGGGTTGGGCCTTCCCCAGAACCCTGACACAATGTTAACTTTTTACCTTTTTTTCTTGTTTCCACTTTTGGTTTGTAATCTCTTGTCATGAATTTGTTGTTTGTTTTCAAGGGAAGAGTTGGAGCTGGTGCCCGGTCCGGGTTGGGAAGGGCTGGGACCATCCCTGGAGTGGATCTGACGTCCCCTCTGAGAAGGCTGAGGACATCCTTTGGGACACGCTCTTCTTCCGGCAGCAGATCTTGTGAGGTAGATGCTCCTCTTGCCCATCTTCTCAGCAGGAGGGGGATAATGGCTTTAGGGAGATGGCAGCAGGCACAGGAACATCCCGCTCTTGCAGCTGCTGAGGAGGTTGATCTCCTGGGCTTGGCTGGAGGAGGTGGCACCTGTGTTGAGTAATTTCTGAAATCCAGTCGATCTGGGATGACCCCAAATGACAGTTTAGTTTTCAGCTTGCTCGAGCTGTATCTCAGTGCCTTTGGGGTATAATTTTTGACCCCCCCAGACAGGACACCTCTGCCTGATCTCCCGCGGATCCGAGGGATCTCTGGATCTTCACGCCAGCACCAGGACTTTGCTGCAGAAGAGCACAGATCCCCAGCCCCGTCTGGGACACAGGTAAGATCCCATTGGATAATAAGGCCTTCTTTTTGGGAATTCTGCCCATGTCAAACATATGGATCTTTCAGTGTATTGGGTGGGTTCTTTGGTATTTTGGGAATCCTGCTCATCTGAGACCTGTGGATCTTCCAGCGCTTTGGGTGGGTTCTTTGGTATTCTGGAATTTGGTATTTGGCTTTGTTTTATGGATCACTATTGTTTTGTCCTTGTATTTGTTTCTGGATTGTAACATTTGGGGTCAACTGGGCCTCTGATAACACTACTAGCCGCGTTAACCTTTGGCCCATGCATTCTTAGTAAAGTAACAAAATTCGTCAGGGAGAGGGTTGAAAACATACAGCTCATGACTAGAAAACAAAATTATGAGAATATGAATGGCAATACAAAAGAGGAAGAACAGACTGACAATATGGAGCTTAACGCTACCAGGCAGTATTATGAAGACATGAGCAGTGGCATAAGGGAGAGCAGTCTTCTCTGTTAAGAGCAGCCAAAGAAGCTGTCGAAGGATTTGATGAGCAAATTTATGAATAAATAAAAGGGGGGGAATTGTAATAAATTAGTAGTAGTAATTTAATTTACTCATCAAATTAGTAGTAGTAGTTTACTCATTAAATTCTATTGCATGTTATATTCTTATATACATTTATATGTTATTATAAGCAATGTTCTGTTAAGGTTGGGAGACTGTAAGTTGCAGAATGGTTCATTAATCTGTCAGCATTGTAAGCTGATAGTCCTGCAGCTTGCAGTTCTTAAGCTGAAAAGACAAATTATTGTGCCTTGTTGAATAAGTATTTTGTATCTTATTTTTCTAAAAAGCTTATTGTCTCATAGCACACGCATAAAGTAACGAAGGGAAGGACAAGGATCAAAGGGTCCAGTATGAGAACGATACAGAGAATCCAAGATGGTGTAGTGGTTTGAACCAGGTTTTCCCCCTAAAACTAAGAAAGTGGTAACCCCCAGGGGGTGGTGACCCTTGGGGCTTGACCAATCAGTGCTCCTGCAAAATATAAACATATCTCTGGAGACCGGAAAAAGAAGCAGTAGTACTTGTTGTGAGAAGAAGAGGTGGCCATGTTGTAGAGGCCACGAGGAGAAGGGGCTCTGGCCCCTTGGGGGCCTCTGCCCCCCCCAGCCCCCGGTTGGGGGGCTGCAGGGACTCAGAACTGGGCTGAGTGCCTGTGGCTAAGAGCTGGGAGAATTTCTCCCGGTAGGCAGCCTTGGGAGACGCTGGGAGCAGACGGAGCAGCAGTAGACACAGCAGCGTCCGAAGAGCAGTGGCAAAGAGCCAACTGATAAGGACCAAAAGGAGCAGCAGAAGCCGGTATGCTGCATGGAAGACACAGAGATGTCTGAAGAGAAGGAAGAAGCAGCAGCAGGAGTAGAACCGAGCCAGCAGCAGGAACAGAGTTTTGGAGGGTAAGAACGGGACAAACCAAAACCCCCAAACTCACTAGAGACCCCTCCGAGAAAGAGGAGGGGGTGGTGGACTGAGAGGAGTCCTAAAGTGCAATATGCACTGCTGAGAGGAGCTAGGAAGCTCATGGCCTCCTGAGAGATAAGCCAGGACGGCCGAAGGAATGTGTGTGTGTGGGGGGTGACCTTGGCCCCCCCTGCTCCAGCTTCAGAGAAGCTGGCAGCCATCTTTGAGGCAGAGCATGGGAGCTCTGCACAGGGGCTTGATTTCCCCTGAAGATACCAGACTGTCACGAAGACCCCCGTGCTTCGTGATATGACCATGGTGTAGCGGCCGTGTCTGGGGTTACGCAGCCCATGGAAAGACCCCTTGTTTGGAGACAGGGGCCGAGAGAGACTTGGAAACCTCCCTCGTGTGTGCTGGCAGAGAGCCAGCAACTGTTTCTGGTGGAAGAGAAGAAGAGAACCTGCTGCCTAGAGAGGAAGACCTGTTGCTCAGAGACTGGAAGGGGTCTTTTCTTCTTCTTCTCTCCTGGACTTTTATTTGGAGGGAGAAGAGATTTGGCCCATTGTAAATATTA
>NW_020897986.1:2579962-2647183 GCF_003984885.1 Neopelma chrysocephalum | reverse complement strand
CTTGGCACTCCACGAACAGCAAGAGCTTTCTGCGCTGGCACCTTTTTTATGGGAGGAATCTTCGCCCATGTTCAATTTTGGGAGTTGGAGTGCCGACTTCAGCACAGGATTCCTGAAAATGAACAACACCCCTTTTCCACAGGAAAGAAAGCACTTAGTGTTGTGGTTTTTTGTGTATTTGGTGGGCCAGCCTGGGCACTCCATGGGCAGCAAAAGCTTTCTGTGGTAGCGCCTTTTGTCTGGGAGGAATCCTCATCCATATTTATTTTTTTAGAGATGGACTGCCTATTTCGGCTCTAGGGTTCCTGCAAGCGATTAGCAGCCTGTTTTCCCTGGAAAGAAAGCCCTGACCTTCATGGTTTCTGGTGCAGTTGGCTGGCCAGCCTGGGCACTCCATGGGCAGCAAGAGCTTTCTGTGGTGGAACCTTTTCCCTGGGAGGAATCTTCATTTGGATGGGTTTTGGGGTAGGGGGGGTCGGCAATTGCAGCGCAGGGCTGCAAGAGCTTTCTGTATCAGCATCTGAGCAGCCCAGCTCAGCCCAGCTGCCCATCAAGACCTAACGTGATGATCAGGGACAGAGGTAAGGTTGTTGGTGGGAGATTTATACTGCACGGAGAAGCTCCTCTGCACTCAGCCCAGCTGAGCCCATGTGCCCTGCGAGCTGTAATCAGCTGACCCTTGGGTTGAGCTGAGGTCCTGTCTGTAATCATGCCCTCTCTGCTTCTCTTGCCCCGGGCGGGAGGCCTCGAGCTGCTCCACAGGAGATGACATGGCTTCAGAAGGAAGGGAAGGAACAGCCCCATCCCAAAACAACTTCCGAGCTGTGCAGAAGGAATTGGCAACTAAGGAGTTGTTGCAAGCTTAGCTGTTGCATCCTCATGATTTGCTCTCATGCCATCAGGGAGGAAGCTCCAAATCAGCCCTGTCAAATGGGCCAACTGACACAAACTTACAAGCCAGGGAACTTCTGTGTTAGGCCCAAATTTAAGTTACAGAGAGGCAAAACCTGAGTTAACCTAACCCTGCTATATTCTAAATTTTAAAGACAAGGAAACCTTTTCAAACTTACTTTGGGGCATAACCTATCTTTTACACAGATTTTTAAAGTTATACTGCCCCTTGTGAGATTCACACCAAAGCATAAACATCTGCATTATCACACAGCTGTGAAAAGGTTCACATTTAACTGCAAAATAAGGCAAGTTATTGGGGCTGAAGTGGTACAATGCACCAGTAAGAATTTAAAATTTTGTTTTCTTTCTGAACATGAGTGCTCCTCTTAATTCTCTGCAACCAGCAGCTGAGGGTTAAGACCATGTCTTAGAGCTGCAGCTCAGTGAAGCTGTCACAGCATTAAGGGAAGAACAGCACGAGTTGTATTTGCAGCAGCAGAGGTTTGCCCCAGGTCTGTCCCATGGATGGAATCACAGAATTCAAGAACAGCACCAGTTTGAGAGAGAACACATTGTTTTATCACTATGTGAAATGAGGGAGCAAAAGTCTTCATGACATCAGGCATCACTTATTTTGGTCATCACTAACTCGTTCCATTAGACAAGATTCTGTTGGTGCTGTCACCTTCCAAAAACACCTTTATTGTTCTATGAAACTGAAGGAGTCAATCCCAAAAACAGAAGCAGCTAAAATTAGAACAACCCAAAGAACTAGAAAAAAATTCAACCAGGCCAGTGAGACAGCTGACGCTCTGCAGTCCTAGAATAACACACCTATTGTCTAATTAGGGGTGTCACCAGCACTGCTTTAAGCAATTACTTTGAAGGAATTGGTTCCTAGATGGGAAATAGAAAAACAACGCACTGATGAATTGGAAATACAGGTTTTTGGGGAAAGAAATTTTATTTATTTATCAAATATTTTCAAAACTGAGTCTGTTGTGACATGGAAGGAATAGCCCCTAAGAAACAACAAATTAAGCCCATGTCACAAAATCACTGTTCTCCAAGAACAGGACAGTTTATTTATCACCACAGATTAACAGGCATGTTTGTATTTCAGTTCTGAAGAATCAAAAGTCTGAGAAGAAAAACGTTACTGCACCGATGAGTCAAGTAAATATTTATTATCTTTTTCTTTTCCCAGGCGAAGCTTCAGGTTACATGGGATGTTTTCCTTGTGTCCTTTTTCCACACATTTCTGTGGTTTAAGAAGGTGACTGTTGGAAGATGAAGCAGAAAGGAACCCACAGTACCAGCACTGAGATATTTCACGTCTTTCTGCATGACTGTTGTACAATTTTAAAATCACACTGTTGCTGTGGAGGCAGCTAAGTCAGCTTTCACCTTGATACCTGCCAAGCCTCCTCCAGTGATTTTTTTTTTTTGATCACACAGCACAGTTTTTCTGCAGTGGTTGATTCAAAGCCTTTCTCTCACGGTCAGGGTGGGTGAATATTTTGTAAATAAAATTAAGCAGCTTTAGGGGGAGCTGCCTCCTGTGCCCTCGAGGTCTGTTGAGACAGCGACCTCTTAGCGTGTGTTTTGAAGTTGTCTCCTCGATGAGCAGGAGCTCGGGGGAGACGGAACTGTTCCCGTAAATCGGCAACAAGAAGCCCCCAAGGCTCGATCTGAGAGCATTAGTGGCCAGATATTCTTTTATTATCAGCGCTGGCCACACAGGAGGCTCACTCCTCTAAGCGTGTGAGTGTGTTTACTCACAATATTACATATGCAACAAAGGTCTTACATATTCACGCCTTCTCTCATGAAGTTCATACATATGTTAATTAGTTCTAAGAAGTTTTTCTTCAGAAGTTCTTATTTGGTCACCAGAGGGCGTTCTGGTGGTCTCTTGGTGGTCGTTTGGAGCTTGAACTTTACTAGAACTTGCCCGCTGAGCAGCCTCTTTACTGCTGGTTAGAAAGTGTCTTTGTTCAGCATTTCTTAGCCAAAAACTGGATACTTATGTTACCCTTGCTTTAACTAAAGCATTCGGAAACTTGGCTTATTCTGTTACTACCTTAACAGAAACTTACATTGTAAAGGCCGACAAAAATTTACTGAACAACGGAGAATTATTGCTCTTATTTTTACTTTGTAAAGACCGATAGAAAACCGCTGAACATTGGAGCATTAATGCTGTTATTTTTTTACACTGTGAAGGCCGGTGGAAAATTCACTGAGCAATGGCTACACCAAAGCCTCCCGATTTCCGAGGCCCTCCCAGGGAACGGGGAGCGAGAGATGGGAGCGAAGCACCGACACCGCGAGCGCCACAGCGACTGCCGGGCCCCTGCTTCGGCCACCCCTCAGGGCCGGGGCCGGGGCGGGCGCCGGGGTTCCGTCCTTCCCCTGCCGCCGGTGAGGGAGAGAGAGAGAGAGAAACAGAGGGAGCAAAACAGAGCTGGAAGGGAGCGAATAAGGAAGTCCGGGCATCGCCTCCCTCATGGCCGCCCCCTCTGCGGCCTCTTCCGCCCGCCCTCCCGCGCGCGCGGCGATGACGCACTTCCGTCCCCCGCCCCCGGCCCGGAGGCGCCGCCGCCATTTTGCCGCTCAGTCGCTGCTGGGTCCGGGCGCGGCGGTAGCGGCGGGAGCAGCGCCTGAAAGGAGGTTTGTTTGACCTCGCTCGGGGCCCTCCGCGCCCCAAGACCGGCCCGTAGTGCGCCATGTCCGGAGAAGGGAGCGCCGGCGACCAGGTGAGCGGGGAGCTGGGTGAGCGCAGCCGACCAAGGGAGCGGGGCGGCGCGGGGCCCAGGGGAGCGAGGGAGCCTCGCTTATTCCTAGTCCGTGAGCGCACCTCGCTCGAGAGGAAAATTCCGACCCGGATAAGCTTTTTACGCTGATAATTTGCTGTGTTTGGTGAAGCGAGCGCTTGCCGTTTAATGAACGAGGCCTCTTTAACGACACGTTCTTCTTCCGGGATAAAACGTTATTAAAACGCGTTTAAATTAGAAAAAAAATAATTAAAATACACTTGTTTGATTAAGAGACTTCTTTATTGTACGGCACGGATTTCCTCTAGCGTGAAAATAGCTGCAGTTTCAGTGGAATTTGGCCTGGTTTTTTTTAATAGACTAAAATACGTATTTACCATAACTTGCTATTTTTATAGGGAGGTGCAGTCAGGGTATTGTTCGTAATCTTTTTTAGTCTGATGTTACAGTGTACTATCTTCTACTTGCTGGCAGAATTTCTCCAAACTGGCTTTTTTTTTTTTTTGTAGTTGGGATTAGGTTTAAAATCGGTGTCGTTTGGAGAGGGGGGGATGGAAGTTCCTGGCGGAGGGAGGAGTGATTGATAACGCAGTCACATGCCTTGGTGGCCACGGTAGCCTTCAAAAACACTTAAGCTGATGACTCAGTGCTTCTTTAGGAAGCTTTTTCTTTGTAGAACGTAATTTTCTTTACAAAAACAGGTTAATTTTTGTGTGTTTGGGCCTTTACACCGAAAGGGTGGGGTGTAAATTTTACGAAATCACCGATGCCGTGGAGGGGGTGGGTGGGTGGATGTAGGAAAGACAAATGCTCACAGTGTAAAATATCCGGGTTTGACCTCATTGGGAGAATATCCCCAAAATTGCCAGCCTTCGTGCTCCAAGCTGATCAGGTTAGTAAGTGTACTTGGAGTATGTTTTTGAGTAGGAGATTCTTCAGGATGGTTCATTTCATGGCTGCAAAGAAGTAAGAATATGCTACAGCAAAGTTCTGTTAATCCTGGTGTGTAATGTTTCACATTTAATCTTCACATTCCTGTATATATATATATATGTATATATACACACATGTAATAATGGATGTTTTACTGCACAGTTGAGCTGTTGGTCAAAGCAGCATGTAGCTTGTAATGCCTTACTATTTAACTTAAACAATGCTGACTTAAGGTTTTATTTTCTTTTGCAAGGGAGTGTTTGATATGCAAAAGGCTGAATTACTGTCTGTAGAGTGAAGTAAAAGTTATTCTGTGAAGTAACAGCTCTGCAGTGTTGCTGTGCCACGTCACAGAGGGGTCTAGCGTTCAAAAAACTGTAAATGTTTGTTTGCAGCCCGGAAAAGCACCTGGTTTAACATATGACCTAGGGGTCAGTCCATGTTAAGGTTCATCTTTTTTGGCCACTGTGATTACTGTTTTCACGTTGGGTGCACTTTAAATAAAAATAAAATGCTTTTGTAGACTGGGTTATTTTTTGTTTGTTTGTTTTTTTGCTGCTTCATCCTCTTTATGATGGATTTGATCTCCTGCAAGTCTCTGATTTTGTTATAGTCAGTTTTCTCCCTTCCACCAGGTTTCTTCAGCTTCGATAGCTTGTCCTCCCCAGCCTTTTTTCTTGCCTGACAGACTTCTGTCTCTGATTCTGAATGTTACAACAGGCCACAATTTGATCTCTGTGTCTTTAGCAACGCTGCCATGGAGTTTCCGGCCCCAGAGGCTCCCACTCATGGTGTAGGAGGGAGGCCCCTTCAGTGAGCACAGTGCCAGCCTGGCTGTGGGGGTGCAGGGCGTGGGAGACCCAAATCCACCTGGCTGTGGAAAAAGGACCAGCAGAGCCCAGTGAGTGGGGCAGCTGTGCCTTGTCCCTGCCCCACCCCGCAGCTGCTGTGGGGCACTCTGACTTAGCAAACACACTGTTCTTGGGGCTGTAAACGTGCCCTTCTGTGGGAGACTGAAGCTGGGCAGAGGTTGGGTTGCACCTGGCTTTCCTGTTTCAGGTTTCATTTTCTGCTTCCCCAAGCAGCTCCTGAGGTTTTGGGTGCCATTTTCATTGCCAGTCACACGCATCAGTGTAAAGGGGGCACTACAAAGTTTATTTGCGTCTGTCTCGTGCATAAGATGGAAATGTGGTAGTTCATGATGCAGGTTAAAGCTCACTGACATGCAGGGTAGTCTGCATCTTGCTTCCCAGGGCTCAGCTTTTGGAGGGGACTTCCAAAGGCAGCCAGGGGAATAACAGATTGTCCTGCTGTCTCCAGCAAGTACAGAGCTCTGGCAGTGTAGAAAGGAAGGACAGAGGGGAATGTTGGATGGGGGGGCAGGAGAGTAAAAGTATTACAGGGTTTAAGAACTAGGTGGGCTTTAGGAGGCTTTATTGTACTAGGGGCAGTGCAGCTGAAATGTGGCCTTACTGCATTTAGGCCAAGCTTAGGTCCAGGAATTGTTGGGCTGCTTTCCTGGGCGGATCAGGAACCTGAGCTGTTTTTTGTAGGTTGTCTCCTCCTTACATTGTTATTGTAGAACAAGATGGAGCTGCAGCCATCACTATTCCAGTGGATTTTAAATTCTTGCACTGTGTTAACTGTGCTGGATCCAAATTAACACTGCAGAACCAGTTGAATGGTGTCAGGACTTAAAATCTGTTAGGCCCCTGCGAGACATGATGTTTAACAAACCAGTCTTTCCAGGGTCAATGTTTGGAATAGCAAACAGCCCTCTCTATATCGTAGACATGCACGTTTGTAGACTGGAAGGCTGCATCTGCCACTGTTGGCCAGAAAGTTCCCTGACAAGCTGTTCCCAGTCTTGTGTCAAGCTTACAAAGAGCACATGCTTGCACCTCTGTCTGTCTTTACATTTTTTGGACCTTAATGTACACATCGAGTTCCATTTCAATCGTGGTTGTTTGATGTACTCTCTGACAAGACCTAAAGTTATTGTGCTTTCTTCCTCTTTTTACCATGGCACAAACACTTTTTTCCCCACTTAATATATTATTTGCCAGGCATCAGTTTTATCTGAAGACGATGCAACGTTTGCTTTACCTCTGCACTAATTGCCTTCTAATCTTTTAAGGCTGGAACACACATTTCAGACTTGCTGTGACTGTTTCCAAGACACATCCCCTGGTGTGTGTGATGTATATGTGTTACATGAATATGGATCTGGTCAAAGACTGAGCTGGGGGGAAAAAGATGGTTGTATTGTCTCTGTGACTATAGAAAATACCTCTAGGACAGTCTACTCTCATTTCTTGCTGGTACTTTTCTCCCTTTTTTACTCCTTTCTCCTTTTTTTTTTACTCCTTTCTCAAGTTCATGTCTTGTGTCTGTTTGAGGTGGTACATCATGAAAGTTTTTGCATTCTAAATACAATTCTACAATACTAAATGTTGTAATTAACTTTAGTTTAACATTTTAAAAGTATGTGTCACTGAGTGCAAGGCTGAAAGCAGAAGGTTATTCTTGCAGGACTGTGTGGGTTTAACGTCTCAGGAGGAGCCATTTTAAGGAAAGTTCTCTAAGAGCATATTTTAAATGATACCCATAAAACTGGGTTTATTGTCACTGCTAAAGTTTATTCTAAGAACAGGTTGTAAACAGAATGAACACAAGTATTGACGAAGACTTTTGTATTGGCAATGTAGTGGTTTTATGCCAGTTTTTACACACTTGCAAATAAACTATAATTTAGGTGCATTTCCAGAGTCAGTAAGTTCCAGGTCTGCCAACAAGAACTTGAAGTGGAAAATGTGTCAGTCTAAAGTTTGGGAAATAGTCCCGTGAGGAAAGAAGAGTAAGCATTACTAATCTAAAGCTCTTGGTTTATCTAGAGTTCTGAAACAGCCCAGAATGTATTGGGCTGGGGCAGTACTTCCAAAAGTATCCTTTTTAGTTATTTAAGATAAATGTGCTGGGCTATGTCTGCTCATGGTGATCCAGTCTTAAAGGACAACATTTTTTCAAGACTGCTCACAGTTAAATTCATTTAGTAGCAGAACAGAAGTCAAGGCATTAAAAACATTTAAGAAAGTGCAAGGATTGATAAGCTGTAACTGTAGTGAAGGGATGTGTTACTGAGGAAAGGATTTTAAAACTTCTTCTATGCATATACAACTATAAATAAACTTTCAGGAAAGAAAACTCTTAGACTCGGCAAACCTGTAAATTTACCAAACTGGGAAAGTAACAATGCTTGTTAAGTTGCGTGTTAATATGTTTGAAATTGCATCCACTGGGTCTGTTGCAGTCCAGGTTGTGATAAACTGCAATAGCCAGCCAAAACCAGGCAGTAGCTTCTGTGGAATGGATGTAGACTTCCTTTTGAGTATTGAACCAGTTTGACTAAACTAGCCATTAAAATTCCTGCCTTTTTGTGTACAACAGCCTGTGTGTCTTGTTTGTAGGAGTTCTTATTTCCGAATTAGTGGCGGTTTTTAAATCATCTTAAACTGGTCAGTTCACAGGTGGAACAGCTGTTTTAAATACATTTCCTTTTCCCTGCAGAAGATCCTTCTGTGGAAACAGGAGGATGCCTTAAGAAATTCGATGCATTAAGTGGTGCAAATAATTGAAAGGTGTTTAGCGAAGTATTTTCTTACACTCTTTGGAATCAAGGTTCATTCAAGAGGCCTGGGGAAACTGTTGCTTTAACCTGGATGGTATAAAACAATTTTTCCTTGAAGGTGATTGATAACTAACTTTAAGTAAATATTAGAAGTCAAAAGTCAACTTTGTTCCTTCTGATTTTGTTCCCTCTGACATTCTTTATGAATTCAGATTTGGATTTTGTGCAGTTGATGTATTTTGCAGGAAGGAGTTCCTAGACTTCTTGCTAGATAATTTGGTTTTAGATCTTTTCAGATTTTGGAAAGATCATTTTACACTTCTAGTTTCTGTGAAACCCAAGATCTGTTCATATTTGTCAGTGTATAAATAATAAAAGGGAACCTGTGAACTGGACTAGGTGGTAAGAAGACACAGAACCCTAAGTGCTAAAATAATTCCATGACCTTCAGAGGGTTGTTTGTGGGACAGGAGCCTGATTATGTGGATGTATACCGAACACAGCTATCAAAAGCAGAGGAAAAAAGTGTTTTTGCAGTGTGTATGCAATAATTCATTGTGACACTTTTTTTTAAGGCAGTAAAGAAAAGTTAAAAGCCAGTATCTGTCTCTGATTAGGTTCAGTTTTATAGTAGTTTAAGCTGGTCTAAGTTGGGACTGCTGAGGTCTTGAATGGTTTTGCATCCTTTATTCTGCCTGGATCTGGTCCTGAAATCAAGGCATTGAACTGCTAGAAAGTTAAATCACTTTTCTGATAGGATTATTTTTCTGCTGATTTAACTCCAGGAACTGGCTTGTTACAGGATGAGATTAGGTGAGAATGCTTATCTAGGGGCAGGATCATGGCAGTGAACAGCCAAGAATTAAGTGTTCACAGTTTGGGAGATCGGTGGTTTTGCAGGCTGTACAATGAAAAATAATGAAAAGCTGCGCAGCCTTGAACTGCTAACAGCAGGTGTGAGCACAGAGTGCAGTTAACACACAGCTTCCAAAAGTCAGGGCAAACATCTTTGTGCCCGTAGCTGAGCTAGGTTGGAAGTCAAGCTCCTGGTTCCCTTTTGCTGTCTGTGCAGTGGGTGTTCATCCTCACAGATTTGGGGTGTGGCTGAATGTGTGTTTGCTCACACACCCAGCTCTGGCAAAATGGTTCAGGCTGGAAATCCTAAGGGTTGATTCCTCCAGTATATCAGGAGTGATATTTTGTGAAGATGCAAAGTAAAGAGGTCTTATTTTCCCTCAGGTAGAACCAGGGCACCGATTTGCTTGTAGTGCAGTGTGTCCACTAAATGTGGATGGCTTCTACACATCCTGGAGATGGACAGGGACAGGAGAGGGAGTTCACACTGGCTGTAGAAAATTAAGTGTTTTCTTACATATGACATAAGGTAGAAGCAAGTTCAGGCAGTCTAGTTTAAAACTGATCATAAAGTTATTTTCAATTCTGTAGAGCACCTATGTAGAGCGTGGAGAACTCTTATCTGCTGCTGCTAAGTGAATATTTGCCAATTTAGGAAATTAGTCTTTTTTATTTTCTGACAAAAGAATGGACTTACTGTGCTTCTTACACAGCCTGAGTCCTGTATCAAATGTACAAAATTAACTTGGGATTGCTATAGTTATGCATCTTAGCCACTTCTCCTTTTTCATGAGCTATTTCAGCCTTTCTGAGTTCATGACCCTATATCTGCACAGGTGAAATCAAATTCCTGCAGTCTTAACTCAGCTGACACCGCAGTGAAACAATTATTTTTTTTTTTTGTCACATTGGAAGGTTTGAGATAATACAACTAAACTACTACTAAGATAGTTGAAATGTGCTTCAGTGGCCCATTCTACTTTTTCTTGTTGAAATTCAGTATTTACAGTGCAGGACCCTGTGTTTTTGTAGGGTGGGGTCCTTTTTATTGTAGCGGCCATTAATAGTACTGACACACTGCTGCTTTGGGTCACCCGTAGACAGTGCTTAAACCTTGGAAATTTCAGCTTCAGTGCTGTTCTGTAAGCTCAAATATGTTTATGCATGTCATAAAGAAGAAATGAAAACACTAGTTCATTTTATACTGTTTTGCATCTCAAGCCTGTATTAGTTGAACTGTAACATGGTGTTACAGAGTAAAAATATGGAAATTTATAAATTTACTACTTTTGAGCTGACGATTTTGAGTTACTGCTTTTTAATTGGATTTTTTAAATGAAATTAATTTGATAATAGTTTAATGTGGGACTTGATACTTGCCTTCAAGCTACACTGCTTTGCACTGAGCAATTAATGTTAAGAATTACTTGAAAAGTAAATTAAAAAGAATAATGATCTTTAAACTCCTATAAAACTCTTCCACTTCATTTTTTTCTTTTCCCTTTAATGCATATCTTCCACTACATGTCCATTTTAGAGTTCTGCAACATTTTTGATCGCTTGTCCATTTTTATAAGTAATTTTATTTTAAAAAATCTCGATTTACATCCTGCAAGGAGGACTGACACGAAAACTGGTGATGCTGAAAAATATTCAGAACTACAGTTGTTTCCTTTAAATGATCAAGTTGAATTGCATTGTATGACAGGAGCAGCTGTTGGGTGGCACTGCAGTGACAGGGCACTCCTGCAAACAAAGGGGATGTTCCCAAGGAACCGAGGCTCCCTGCGTTTGCCGGCCCCAGCTTTTTCTCTTAAGTCACTGTTTGTACAGTATGTCACAGGCAGCTTGTTGCCATATAAAGTAAATGGTTTTCCAGTAAAATCTATTAATAATACCTTGCTTTTGTATCCTTGGAACATCTGCCAGTAGTGAAGCACAATAGTTACTGGAAGTCATAGCTCTGCAGAGTCCAGTTACTTCTGTTTCCCTTTCCAAGTGTGTGATGGCACCTTTGAGAGAGGAGTGTTGGTTCTTTGTATCATGTTCACCATCTTTTCCAGCCTCAGAAGGATGCACTGACCTGTGCCATGTGCTCTGGGATAACCCTGCTTGGCCAGGGAGGTTGGACCAGACAACCCGGTTCCTTCCAAGCTGACCCATCCTGTGATTCCGTGACCTAGACCCAATGTTAACAATTACAATTATTTCCTTGAAATAATCATTTAGCAATTGACAGGGGCTTTTAAAAATATATTAAAAATATATTCTAACAGTAATTATGTAGCTAACTTGTAAATAAAATTTAACCAGCAAGCTCTCGTAGTAATGACTTACAGGTTATTATCATTGCATCTCACAAAGGCAAGAATTTGGTTGGTGGTATGATTTTTGGATTGCTGACAACTGCCTGAAAATGAGTCAGATTTGGAAAGTTTGTAAATAAGCTGTTTTGGAGTACAGGTCAAAATAATATTTTATGCTTAATAATAAAATTCATCTCCTTTAGGGTTGTAAGAAGCATGTAGTTTAAGGGGTGTCTGTATGTGATCTTCAGATTGTAATTTGTTTTTAATCTACTTTGTGATAACAGTGTTAAATCTAGAAAAAATAGCTGGAAATCATAAAGCATCTATTTCCAGAGGTCTTTGAAAGAAGACTCAAACCTATTCTGTAAAAGTAACCGTGTCAACAAGTACACATTCAATTTGGTAAAGCTTTTTTTTTTTTAGAAAAAGGGCAATTTAAGGATAGTTTAGTGTCAAAACTACAGGAAGGCAACTGTAAGATGAGAGATCAGAAAGTTAACAAAGAAACTGTGCTTGGACAGCATGTATATGTTCCTGCTAAAACTGTCATCTCCTAGTTTTCATCTTAAATTTCTGATACAAAATGCTGTTCTCCATGTACAGATGGACTTGTGCAGTAACAGGGATTTGTTTTTCTGGGGTCTGTAATAGAAATATTGGTCTGAATTTACTTATTGCATCTTAAAAGTTCAAGGGTGGTAAAAACGTTTAAAATTCATAGTGAAGTAAATTTGCCAGCAAACTCAAATTTGTTCTGGTGTTTTAGAAACATGTAGGTGGTTTAGTCTAACTCTTTGCTGGATCTCCACAAAGGTAGAACTTGTGCTAAGAGTGCATTATCTTACCCCAGAAATTACAGTTTAGTAAATCCAGTTGGAAAACTGAGCTCGGGAAACGTTACGTTGTCAGAATGTTACTGTTAGCTTGACTTTGTGGCTGGGGCAGAACTTTTCAAACACTGCTTGTGATCTCTTATGTCTTCTTTTTTCATTTTTCTAGACTGCTGAATATGTCCCAGAAAAAGTGAAGAAAGCTGAAAAGAAACTAGAAGAAAATCCATATGACCTTGACGCTTGGAGCATTCTCATTCGAGAGGCACAGGTTTAGTGACATAGGATTACATTTCCTTATCTATGGTCCACTCACACTATTTGATTCTGGAGTAAAAATCAGCATATTCATTTACAGAAGTCATAATATTGTAAATGCTGTTTTGATTTTCAATTTTTAGAATCAGCCTATAGACAAAGCACGGAAGACCTATGAACGCCTTGTTGCCCAGTTCCCCAGTTCTGGCAGATTCTGGAAACTGTACATTGAAGCAGAGGTTAATATTTTTACTTTTTTTTTTTCCTTATATGACATTTAATAGGAGTTTTAAGTTTCTACTTTTATAAGCATGATTAAGATAGGCACATAATATCTAGGGGAAAGGGGATTTTAAATATGCCTTGCCTTTATTTTGTAAAATAGGTACAAAGGAATGATTAAAATGAATTCTAAAGTATTGGGTCTTTTATGAGTTGATGATTGTTGCATTATGGAATTGCAACAACATTAAAACTGTTTCAATGGTATTGGAGTGCTTTAGCCTTTTATTTGCTTGTCGTGTCAATTTATTGCCTCCCGTGTCATTTACTTAGAGGACTTATTTTTTTATTTACACATACAAACTTATTTGAATGACTTTCTCTGAATGTTTGGATTTTATTTTTCTTTTATTTTGCTTTCTTAGGGAATTGAGTGTTTCTGTGAACAGTGTTTGCAGGGAGGGTGTGGGGTGGAAGCTAATTTCTGGAATGAAAATGCTGGGAAAGTGCATTAGCACAACTCATTAGCCTTTAAAAATCCCAACAAAAATTGTGTTTGTTTACATAACTGTGTAAGACTTACCCCGTAGTGCACTGGTCATTTAGACCACATTTAATGACATGCCATGAAATGCCCTGCAGAACTGGGGGGTGGGAGGAGTGCTGGTTCTGGTTTTATTCATTTCTGTAGTTGTTATTTAATCCTAATGCACATGCTTTTTGTGAGCATCTTCCAGCTGCACATTTTTCTCAGGACAGATTTTCTGTGTGCTAAACTACAGGGGTGGGGACCTGTGTTCTGTAGATGAGAAATGAGCTCAATATTTTTCCATTTCATGTGACACTTGCCGTGCAGCAATCTGAGTGGCAAAACTTCATTGTATAGTTATCGTATCTTATTTTACATTAAATTTACATATCCAGACGTGCCTGGCAGTAAATTTTGAAGACAAATAAAATTGAGATGGTGGGAATCTAACAAAAATTTTTATATTGCAGTTTGAAGTAAGATGTTACAATGCAATCGGAATTGATGTTACCAAATTAAATAGAGTTTTCACTATTTTTTTTCCAGCAGTTTGTAGTGGGAGTTAGAATGTTGGTGGTTATACATGTTTGGGAGATTGTGAATGGACTAACATACAGATACATATTTTTGCCATTGGGACCCTGCAGCCAAATCCTTAAGCCTTTTGTATCCTGTAACCTGTTTGCTACAGGTTCCAGTCTTTAGAATGTAATCTGATATCATTTTTACATTACGTTACCTGATTTCTGTGCTTATTTAAAACCTTCACCTTTCCCATGCCTCAAGTTTAAGAGTAAGAACACCTCAGAAAGCTGGTACTATATTGTAGATCTTTCAGCAGAAAGTCCTGTTACCAGTGTGAACCTTCTTGTCTGGAGCCACGTTCAGAGCTGAACTGACAGGTGTTACCTCCCTTAATCCATACCTTTTAACTGATCTATAATCTAAGAGTATTTAGAAACATTAGCAGTGGCAAAGCTTATAACAGTCTAGGGTATCATTTTTTATGTGCTCCTTGAAGGAAGGAAGATCAGCTGCTTCTCAGCAGGTTTGGTAACTAGGTAACATGAGGTAAATTTGAGAAGGAGAGAATTGGCATAACGATCACAAGTTCTTTTGTGTCTGCCTAATTAATACACTTCAGATGTTAGAGATATGGAATATGATTCTGTTATTCAAAACAGTGGAAAAATACAAACTGTAGATTTGTGGTAGAGGTTACAATTGAAGAGGATTATATTTGAAAGAAATGTAAGGGGGCACTTTTTAGAAATTTATCTTCCATCTTAACAGCCAAATTTTAAAGATGCCAGTTATGGCTTAATTTTCAACTTTTTTTTCCTGGTTCCAGTAGCATATCACAGAACTCATATAGTGACTGATTTACCTACACAGCAATATGATTTTCTCTGCCTCTCCTAAGTATATGTAAGCATTTGTAGCTGTAAGTTGAAATAACTTCTGATTTCCAAATTCCTCCCTGAAAAAATGCACACACAATTGGATGCTCTTGTCAATGTTGTTTTAAGTTGCATATCATATGAACAGCTCATCTGAGAGTAAATTTAAAACAAAATGTTATCTCACATGTTCTTTTAACACTGTAGTTGAATATAAATTAAGTCTTAAATTAATTTGTGAAGGCTACCTGAGGTAGAGCAATTGTTTTGAGACTTCTTTGATTGCAACCTTAAGATGTACAAAGAATATAGGGAAAGTATTTTCCAAGGACTTCTTTTCCGTGGAAATCTTAGTAGTCTCCTCCTGCTAGAAAGTTTCTCTTGGACTGTTCAGAAGTATAGATCTTTTCACCCTTGAGTTGGGAAAGTAAGCCTGTGGTAGATCTTCAGCATAGCTTTTGATTTACTTTCACTGCCTCAGTATTGAAATCTGAAAATTGCTGAATCTTTAGTCATCTGCAAGTGCATTTCTCCTGATGTCAAAGAAGCATTTTACTCTTGAACATGATAATGTTTCCTCTTTGCCTCACAGAAAGACAGAAAGGGAAAGTGGGGGTTGTTTTCTGGCAGGTTGTCTTTCACTAGAGAATTTTGTCCTCTGGAAGACATAAGTCAGAGCTGCAAACATTGCCAAGTTGTGGGCTATTACTGGAAGATTAGCCAGGATGAGGGTTGTGATTATGGCCTTAGGAAAATGAAATTAGCCCTTTAACAGTTGTACTCTATTGATACAGTTGTTAGAAGTCTTTAAATTCCTGTTTGCCTAACTCAAGGAATGTGTTCTTTTTAGTCACTTCCATAGGAATCATTGTTTATATTAACAAAAACTGTTGCCCTGCATATGCCAGTCCATTTTGTAATGTATAACATCCAAGTGCAGGCCTTACTGCTGTGTTACCTCTTGGTTTTCTGACTGTTCAGCTCACTGACTGCTTCCCTTTTTGTGTATGACTGTGTTCCCTAGTGGAATACAGTGCAAAGCAGTGCTCAGCACCTGGTGTGTTATCCAGCTCCCTGCAGCTGATACACACACTGTGCTGAAGGAACCAAATACTTCATGTTGGCATTTCGGGTGCCAAGCACTGATTTATATGCTCTGATCTCTTAGGTAGTCAGTAGAACATGGAAATTAACTTGGAAGGGCATGCTTTGACTGTTTTTTAATGGGAATTACACTATTAAAGTTTGAATTGGTGAAAAAGTTTGGATTCTCACACTGATTCTTATTTCTTCTGACCTTCAAAGAAGAATTGCAGGACCTAGAAATAATAGAATTGGGTGAAACAACTCCCATTTCACAACTTTTTTGGGGTCATAGTATTTGAACACTTCAATAGAGTTTGGGATTTGATACATATTTGAGCAAGTAAAATAGTTAACTTGTTATTCCACATCTCTTAAAATTAGGAAGTGGAACAGTAATGCCACTCTTCTCAGGCTCTTGTTTTCTCTAGTTGCTTAAAGGATGTTTTTCTCTTGGTACCTTTCTCGTAAAAACCTCTTTCCAGAAAACTTGAATCAATTCACGTGGCAGTGCCTCTTTCACAGATTTTATAAAGGAGTATGTAAGTCTCAGTGCCAAATGTGCCATAATGTTAAATCCATAGATCACACAGTCTGGATTTTAGCCTGCTCTGCTGATGTGCTGTGTCTTCTTGGGTAAGTTATTTAACCTGTTTTGCCATTATTAAAACAACCTACCTCACAGGGTTGTTGTGAGGCTTGATATAGTGATTAAAGTGCTTTGGCACCTGGCTAAAAGGTGCTACAGGAATGTAAAAATAAATTCTGATTTAACACCCTGTGATCCCATAGGCCCAGCTGTCTGTTACTATTTTCTTTGTCTCTTTGACTGTTTGAACCATCTCTTAGACACAGAAAGACTTGATAATGCTTTTCATGCACATGAAAGAACATTGACATTACCAGTGTCGTAAATACTTCAGTAGTTCTGAAGCCAACATTTGAAGTTGTCTCTTTTTTCTCTGCTAGTTTTCCTTTGAGAAATCACCAGGTTGAAAATCCTCTTAAGCACATTTATTAAACTGTGGTCATGTATTTGCAACATTTTTTTAATGATCTAAAGAATTTTTAGTTCCAGTTACTCTGAATGGAAACTTTCATCTGTAATTGTCCTGAATTCTTCAGGCCAGTTCACACGACACCTTTTTATCTTTTTTTGTTGAGTATATTGCGTTATATCGTGGTCACCTTAAACTGATGTTAGTGGGGGTTAAAACGTTGCCATAATTAAAGATTTAAAATTCATAAGTACGAGACAGTTGTGACAAATACCCCAAGTCTAGAAACAATAAATACAAACCTGGTAACGTGCATGTGAAGCGTTGGGCTGTTAATATGTATTTTTCATCTTGAGAATTTTGCAAGTAAGATTCCTGTGTTGTTGCTCATTCTAAAGAAATGAAACTAGATACATTTGTTTACATAACTTCTATTTGATGTGAACACTTTGAATTTTAGATGTCTCATAGCAAACCAGATTCTGTATGAGGATTCAGAGGGTTGGACCAAAGCTTAGGGTTGATTCTTTTGCATTTCATCATATGCAATACATCAGTATCTTTAATCCATGTAATTCACACTGGTGTGGATACTAGTCAGAATGTATCATTTAACATACTTGTATATGAAAAATGTAAATAAAACCATTTAGAAAAATGACTGTTTTTGTTTAAAATGTTTGTGTTTCTTCAAAGCATTTTCTTCCCCTGCTTTACTTTAATCTGGTTATGAATTCAGGAAAAAAAATGTTGGACATACCACCAAAATTATTCTGCTTGGGATAAAATGGGAACTGACTTCTGTCAGGATGAAGTTGGAGTGATCAGAAGTCAAAGTAGAATAGACTCCTTGGCTCAGGTTGTGTTTAGTGGTGCTTTCAACCGAAAATATTGTCTGTCTCACCAGCTGCTCTTTGTTAAGTTCTTCCTGGAAGGCATTGCCATGATAATCCATGCCCACCCCGCTAGCCTCCCACATTTCTCATGGTAAACTTCTGCTTTTGAGAAACTCCTGTACAGGTGCTCTGTACAAATACCCATATTGCACAGTCTTGACTGCCTCAGTCTGAGATTTTCAGTCTTTTTTACAACTGTATTATTTATGATCTTTTCTTATTCGTGTGTGGAACTTGTTCCATTCCTGTTAATAAATGTTGTTCTGTCTGTGTGATTATTGTAGACTTGCACTAGAAGGTGAATGCAACTTCTTTCCTGTCTCTTCTGCTCAATATGTAAATACAGGCTGTACATCTTGCATAGTTGCCGTGGTCCTACAAGTTGTACAATATCAGAAAGTTACCCACACACTGACACTTGTAGTTCCAGGAGATGCACAGTACAACACTGGTGGGTTTCTTCGTGACTCTGTTTTCTGTACTTGATCATTAAAAATATCATGGGAAATTTTTAGGACCTTTTTGAAGTGGAAGCGATGCCTAATGAAGAGATGACTATGAACCCTCTTCTATCGTGTGTTGCTGTTTTCACATGAATAAACACGAACTGCTTCCTGTTCTGTTGTATTCTTTCCATGTGGGGTGACAGAAATATCCCTGTTAGAAATGTTAGCTATATACTCTTGTTCACAACACTGTTGAAGTCTCACTTTCAAATGTAACAAGGACAGTGAAAACTTTTCTCATTGTGTGCTTTATTTTGTTGAAGTCATTCGTTGAATCTTCTGTTGGTATTTTTAGGTCAGGCACAAACTCAAGCTTCTTCTGTCTGAACCCGAAAGAACCAGAAGTAAAAACAGAGGTTTCTTGTGTACCCTGTATTTGCTACAGATTGGTTATCTTCATCTGCATGGGAGAGGGAGCTATAGTCCTAATTTCTGATTCGTTTCTACGTCTCTTCCAGCTTCTAGCTGGTGGAGTTTCCTGATGCTCTTTATTCAGATTTTGAGAAGTGTGATGGCTGAGAGAACACTCTGCTAAACCTTTCCTACCAGCGCTACTACATAAAATAATATGTTACTTTATTTGCTGTGGCATCTCTTTAGATTGTGAAAAGGCTTTGAATCATGGCTGTCATGAAATGCAGTGGCTTCTCTTAGCTAGAAGCTCTGTGAAGGCAAGCTGGTCCCTGTGAGAGTCCTGTGTCCTGGTAGAAGAAAAGCTCTTCATTTTAGAGTGTGCATTGGTTTTCCCCTCATTAGGGTTTGCTTTTTCTCACCACTGGCTTCAGGTGCTCTATATCCAGTAGCAATTTTGGACTTCTGTGTGGTGTACCTAATACCCTATGACATTTTTTTTCCTTTCTTACATATAACAATTCAGAAGTGAGAAGTGACAGGCATTGGTTCATAACTCTACCAGTGCACAAGCAGCATTCACTTTTTTAATGCACATTATGTACATGCAGTTAATTACACATGAGATCTTAGAATTCTTTGAATCTGATCCATACTGGGGTTTAGCTGGATAGGTAGTGACAAATATTCATAATGTAGAAACACAGGCGCGTGTCCAGAGTTCATTAGAACTGTGGCATCATAAATGTTTGGCATTAAGGACAGGCAGATAAGGAGAAAGATGTTCTTTTTAGATTTAGTTTGTGCATGGTTTTCAGTAGTACTTTTCTGGAGTGGAGTCCTATTGCATCTTGAGATAAGACTGTTTGGTAGAACTCCCTGTTAACCTGAAGTGTAAATGGTTCCTCTGGCTCTGGGCCTGTTCCTTTAGGAGCAGGTTGTTCTGAGCCCTGTGGCAGAGGCTCTGCACTGACCTTAGTTTGCACAAGTTCCAGGGAGCGCACGCTGCTGATCTATTAGTAGATGGTTTAACCAAAGATCCTTTAGACTGCCAGGCTAAAGGCTTTCAGACTTTTAACATCTGCTCCTCCAAAAGGAGGAGAGGGAGAATTGTTAGTGTGCTGAGGACGTGTGGGAATTTTACTCATACATTCACGCTGGCTCTGTGTTTCAGCAGAACAGCTTGTACATATATCTAAATTATATAGTTTTTATCCTTAGTTCAAGCTGTTCCTCTAAATTCATATTAGTTAATTTGAAAAGTTTAGTAGTGTGATGGAGGATCAACTGTCTTACCTCTTTTGATTCCTGTAATATATCTAGATAAAACTTAGACGTTCTGATGAAGGCAACTTATTCTCTCTAGTTCCCCGTGGTTTGCATTAGTGCATGAAATAGAGAATAAGAAATAACCAGTGCATGGAACTGGAACAAGACATAACCATACATTCTTGCTATAAACAGTCTGATACTGCTGTATTTGGTTTATGTGAGAATAAATATCAAAACATTGTTTAAAATACTTCTCCAGACTTACATTTGGACTAAAATGATGCCTAGTTATTTAATTTGTAGGATTTTCTATGTCCAGACTGCAACAGTCATCAACTTCCATCAGCTGTTGTTCACCCTGGAAGTATAGGTGTTCAAACACTATTCTTACTGTTGAAACAAAATAAAAATGAACCCTCAGATTGAAATTGTTTAGATTGACAAAAATGGGGTGGCAAGTTTGTGGTTATGTGTGTGTTATCCTGCAGGTAAAACAGATGTGGTGAAGTTAGAATGTGAGCTCACTTCATTGTGCTCAGTGGAACTACAGTTATACATCAAACTGCGTTTAAAATGTTCTCTTAATTTAGGATTTTGATTAATTTTTATGGTTAAATGAGGGCATATTAGGTTCTGTGCCTGTGGATTCCTCAGGAATCTCTCAACATATGTACGTGTATACATACTCATTTGTGTATATACATGTTTATGTACTGAGGTCACACAGCATAATTAACGTTCTTTTAAAATCATAGAATAGAAGTGTTGGTGTATGAGCTTATCAGTGTGAATTGTCTACAGGTAATTTACTCAGATTACCTACAAGTTTATAGGTACTTAGAAAAATAATTTGTTTAGAATATATTTAAAATAACAATGAAAAGAATTTTATTATGTGCAGCTTCAGCCTGAGTGCAGAAACATGACTTGATGCTGTATGTAAAGGAGTGGGAAAGATAGAGCTAGATTTCATTTTTATTTTTGTTGTCTTGAACCCAGTATTGGCCTGCATTTTCTCCATTCCTCCCTACCCATTAAAATACTATTTCTGTGTGTTTTTTGTGGGCAGACGTAGAAGTATATTTGGTGTGAGGATTGTGGGCTCTCGGGTATTGCTCTGGGCCGTGTCTTTCAATGGGCACTTGCAGTTCCCCTTTCAGATGAGGAGGAGGTCCCGGGAGGCTGTGATGGGACAGCTCACACATTCTCTTCAAGTGTCAGAATTGTACTGACCATTTTTGATGGGGCAGTAAGTGGAGTGGGGGGAGATTCCCTAGTAATGAAATAATTAACTTTTTGACGCCCTTCTGTAACTTTCCCGATTTTATTTTAAAAATAAATGTAAAACTAACCCCGTGACAAACTTTTTAGCATCCTAATTGTTGCAGAAGAAATCTGGTGCTCTTACAACTCTTAATTTTGCTTGTGGAACTGAATAGCTGCTGGTGAGATTGTAATGGTGTTGCATTTGTAAAGCATGCAAACACATTCAGCAGCCTGTGATATGCAGGATATTGTCGAAACAGTTCTGAATTAGTTTCCTTTAAACTTTCCCTGGACCTTGGTTTGGTTAGTCTCCATAGTTTACTCCTTTGCATTGTATCACCATACTTAAAAGATCACGTTATATCATGCAGGAGTTTGAGGTAAAAGAAGCCCTGTCATTGATGTTAATACTGCAGACACTGGAGTGGTGGTAATTTAGTGTATGTAGGCTTGCATCTACTTAAAGGTGTCCTGCACTTCTCATGTGCAATTAATGCAAGTTGAAGATGAGTGACAGTGAACAAGTTTGCAGAAAATTGCTTTTGTTACACATTTGCTGGTAGAAGCTCAGCTTGCAGTTTCCTTCTGTCACCTCTGTCAATTGACCCCTTTCCCCAGATTTTCCATGACATTGGAGTAACTAATAGTTTTAGTTACAGCCTACTTGCCTAAACTGACAGTGCTGACAGGTTCATACATGAAGAAACACATCCTTCATACCAAATTTGAATGGAAGGCCCTACACTGAGAGCCTTAGTTGAGCAGATTTCGTTTCACTAGGGAGGTTTTGTCATTGTAGTCCTGACTGACCGTGGTTTGGGAATTGTGAATTCTGCCTGACTGTAAGATTGTGCTAGATGTGCACATCACACTGCTGATGACTGATGGTATATAAAAGGTGACTAGCAAAAAGGACAGTTTATTTATAATGAAAAATGTGAAGTTTCAAGTGGACCGGTTGTAAATAGACTGGGATAAATGTTAAAAAGTACACGTAGGTGCCTCTGAAAACCCTACTGAGCTTTCCTTTCTGAAAATGCACTTTTAACATAGTCCCAAATGCGTGGCTTTTTCGTCCAAGTTACCTGAAAAAATGCTGTGTATGCAAGTTAACATGTTTAATACAGAGCAGGGTCCCCATCCCTGCTCCATCCCCTAAAAACTAAATTGCTGCCCTGGTAAGTATATGTTACTTGCCCATTGTCGTTGCCCCACTAGCTAGAATTCCTCAGGGAAATGTTACCAATAAACTTCCATCCGTTGAAATTCTGCACAGGAGTACTTGAGCAGGATGGGCAAATACCTCAGAATATTCCACAGTATTTGCCCTTGGTAAACTATCAGTGCTGGTAACCCTGAGCAGGAAACAGACGGTATGATTTATCCTTAAAAGATAAAACTTTCATTTCTCCCATGTCAGCTGTGACTAAATAGAATTCAGGCTTCAGGATTTTTGGTTTGGTTTTTTATTATTATTTATTTAGTTAGTTCAATTTGATTGATACTCAGAAATTACGTAGCACATGCTTTTCTGTGTGTGTTCAAAATGGGTTTAAAAGGGAAGTACTGTGGAACTTCAAAATTAGCAGGCAGACTTGAATTCAGCAGAAATATTTTTCTGGCACTAAGCAGATGGAGGTAAGTTTTGTGCTAGTAGTCTTAGCTGTTAAAAATTTACTGTTGCATAAGAAATCTCAACTACTTACAAAAAAAAAGCATGACATTAGATATCACATGTTTACTTGTTATTTTAATGTTCCTAAAATTTGGGTTTACCCCTAGAAAAGTTGTGAATAAGGTCGATCTATGGGGTTTTTAATTTACTAATCAGAAAAATATGGGGTGTTTCTAACTAATTAGGTTTGATAATTCTAGCTGATCTTTGGTCTGAATCAAAGGAAGACTCTGTACTGATGAGGTCTGATTAGCCTGCATGACAGACTTGTAGCAGTCTGTCATTTCTGCAAAAGCTTCATAGTCAAAACATTGCTCTTGAAGTGTATTTTGTGCCTCTAATGCAAAGAAATGTTGCCCAACTGCTAAGTTGCACCAGCTACTTGAACTCAGTAGTGTTGGCTGTGTTTGCCTTCCTCCCAGGCTGGTAGAGGTGCTAAGATCTAACATCTGGGCTGTGACGTTTGTCACTCAGTGTGCAGAGTTTCCTGCTCCAATCAGTATTTGAAATCAGTTCTCAAGTGCTGGCTGATTCAATCACAGGGGGTTTGTACTGATGCTGATTCACCATGTTGCTAAATCTTCAGGCTGGATTTTTCAAGCACACTGGGTCACCACTCAACATGCACCAAAAACGAGTCAAACACTGTTGTCTTCCAACACTGACGTGGGGGAATTCACGCTTTTTCTTGAGAACCTTGCTGTGAGCTGCATTTTCTCAATTTAGGTGGTTTACATTGTGTTTCGGTAGCGGTTCTGTTTTATATTTAATATTTTCTGCCAGTGATGGGGATTATCAGTTGAGATGCTGTGCTAGTTACATGTCAGTTTTACAGAGCAGTTTGATATTGTGTGCTCGGTGTCTTTACATCAGACCAAGTGCTGCTCTTGGCTTAAAGCAGCAAAATATAACAAAAAGGGCTATTTTAGTGTTTCTGAGATCCCTCCTGTTCCTTTATGCAAATTAAATGTAAGAAATTAGTTGAGAGCCTGCATACCATTTTTAACATTTTAAACTTTTTCTGCAATCATTTTGCAGCATTCTTTAATGCAAATGCTGTCTGAATATATTCTGTATTTCCATAACATTCCACCTAGCCTGGCAGTTAAACTCAAGTCCTCACAGTCCAAATGATTACATGCTCTCTGTCTGCCATGAAGAGGCCGTTTTCTACAGGAAGTTTTAGAACACTTTACCAGGGGTTTCTGAATCTTCAGCTACAGCAGAGAAGCCACGAAATGCTCAGTGAGGGAGAGGGGAAAGAAGTATCAAACTGAATCTCTGCTGTCCCAAAACAGCAGTTGCCTAGAATGTGCCTGGTTCTGCATGGACAGCACTTGGTGATGGGTGGATGGAGAAGAAAACACTCTTTTCACCATGAAAAGCAACAAAGAAACGGGATGATTAGTACCACACGGGGCTTTCCTGAAAAGAAACTAATTGTTGTGAGTGCTCTGTAGCACAGGAGGGCAGAACTACTGGTGGTATTTATTAGTTCTGTGCAGGTGTTGGTAACAGTAGCACATATCTGGTCATAAGCAGGGTGTTCTTTATAGCATATAGACCAGGTCTAACCTTTCTTTGGCAGGTCTAGGGGTTTGCCTGTGCCAGTGTCTTTTCACTACCCCCAAATCAGAATCTTTAGCTGAAATACATGACCCTAACTCCTGGTATTTCTTCAGATGGGGAGAGGGAGGTGGGAGGAAACTGGGAATTCAGTTGTATTCCATCTCACTCTTGTGTAGGCTCCAAGGGCTGTGAGTTTCTATCCTGCTTTTATGACATGCTTCTACATTTCATCTTTCCCCTAAGATGTGAAACAAGCTGCAAATGCACCTACCAGGGCTGCATGTGAAATGAATGTTAGCATAGGGGATCTTTGTTACATTGAAATCTGGCCTCAGAACAGCTCTTCTCTCTGCTAACCAATGAATTTCAAATAGGAACAACATAATGAATTGTCTGTGCAAGTCTTTTATCTCAGAAGTACAGTTGTCTTAAATGGGGTTTAATCTTACAATTCTAATTGCATGGAGCGTATAAAAAACCCACAAACACAAGCCAACCTCACATAAAGTGTAAGTTATTTTGAGCTGACCTGTAAAATTAGATGTCAGTGTAGAGCTAACCCCTCTCTCCTTTCAGCAGCAATGTCACCTACATGGCTTTCATTTCTAAAGCATGGGGATGTGTGATCTGTGGTTTTATTTTCCAGCTTTAGTGCATCTCTGTGTAGCCAATTATTCAAGTGTAACGTCATTTAATGTTATCTAAGCACTACTGTCAACTCAGACAGACTTAAAAATAGCTATGCATATGTTTTTGTCTTGACCCTGTTTTATGAAGTGAGACTGTTCCCACAGAGGGAAGCCCAGCAGGGCATGAAGCTGAAGTTTAAAAGAGAAGGAGAAGGGGAAGCCACTTTAAAAACTACTTATACAGTGTTTAAATGGGGAAAAGCAGTATAGCATTTAAATCTTCTAGAAACCTGGTTTTTTTTAATGTACTAAGCAGTCTCATTAGCTAGGATAGTAATTGCACTCAAATTCGAGTATTCTGGAAGCAGAGGACCCAGTGTAGTTGTGCAGAGCCTATGCACCTAAGTGTTTTTGGATTAAGTCTTTAACCAAAAATATTTGCATTGTTCGTGTGGTTTCAGATTAGGCTGTTGGTGATCAGTCCAGACTTGGTAACTAGATATTGAGAAAACCCTGCAATAAAACTCATATCTTGAAGGAAACTATTAATTCTTACCACTAAATGCTACTTTTCTAGTGAGTTTTGTTTTCTCTTTGTTGCCAAAAGGCAGAAATCTGGGTGTTTAATTCTGTAATTGACTTTTCAAATACAGTCTTTCCTTTTTTAATATTATAGATCAGACTTTCAGTAACTATGATTAAAAATATGCATTCTCATAAAAGACACAGAAGAGAATTTCCTTGATTTCTGGCAGAAGGATTTTTGATTAGGGCAGCTGCCTGTGTTAGAAAAATATGGTTATTTCCAGAATTTCAGCAGGAGTGCCTCATTGCTGTAAAACAAAAGCAGCTCAATCGTTATCTGAAGCAGATTATTATCCCAGTTTAGTAAATTATTGACGTAATAAATGTTTCTTCATGATCTCATAGAAAATCCATGGCAAAACCAGGAACCACATCCCTCCCTAAGGTTATTTTCGTAGCATTGCAGTTCAAGTGTGCTCAGTTTGGGTTTAGGTTACCTTTAGTAAGGTTTATTTTGTAATGGAATATACATCTTGTGAACTGCATGTCGATGCTGAGATGCAGGTGCAGAGAATTCCTTGTGCCTGAGCGTTAACCTGCGCTATTGACTTGGGGATTTCTGCTTCTTGGTTTCCTGTGGTGAGACAACTGGCTTCTGTGGTCTGACATGAGAGCCTCCAGGCACCTTTGGAACTCAGGATCAGTCTGATGGGTTTTGGGAACCATTCTTTGGGCCATTTTTGCTACAAATTACTGGAAAACTGCTCTTGACGTTCTAGTTGCAGAGACAAAGCGTTAAGAACAATTTGTCATCTGCTAACGGGCCAAGCTGGTCTTGTGCTAATATTATGGGAGTACCATTTTTTACTCTTTGAGCCACCTCAAAGGCTCTTGAGCTTCCTTTTCCTGAGAAGAATTGCTTGTTTGGCTGTCTTTGTTTTGAGGAGAGCTTTTAGTAGACCAGTACCATGCTGGAAAATGAGAGGCATTAATGCATGGTCTGTGACTGAATTTGAGCACCCGAAAGGGCAGCAGTTCCTTCTGGTCCTAATGTGTTCATTTGGGCTTTTAGCCCTTTTTGCTAAGTCAGTATGGAGGCCATTTAAGGGACCTCTGCCTTGTAGATGTGTTGCTTTTTTAAAAAGCAGATATTCAAGCATCCCTTTAAAAAGGAAGATCTCCAAAATTCTAAATCGTTCGGGTGTATTATTAACATAGATTCTTGGTGAATGAACAGAGACTTCTTAAAAACTTCCATAAAAATTAGTATTATTTGATAACTATATTTTACTGAAACAAATTTTCTGAAATACCATAATTGACTGTGTGAAAAAAATATGGGTATTTAACTTATTCTTTTCTGGCCTTTTATGCGAGCATATTTGAAAAGAATGTGTCAAAACTGTAGGTGTGATGGGTATAGTGAGAAATGATCGAACTATAAACCTAATGGGGAACTTAATGCACCTAAAATACCCTGTTTTCCCAAGCTATAACCTCAAATTAAATAGTAAATTGCCACTTTTTAACCAATTTTGCTTTCTTACTCTTTCTGATATATATTGAGGATAGCAAAGTGCAAGGAGGAATGATTTTTCTAATAACTCTCTGTTACTGTAATGAACACTGATTTCTGATAGAAGTGAAAAGAATCTCAATCATTTTAAATTCAGAGCCTTAATAAATTAGATCTTAAGTTAGAGCCTTGTAAGGTGTGAGATCTGTGTAGTGGAACAACTGGTTTTATTTTTCCCTCAGGTGGTGATGCCTCACAGCCCATTTATGACTTGTAACCTGTTGCAGTGGTTTGATTCCTGCCTTGTTTTTAAGGGCTTAGGGTTGCAAGGGGTTTTTAGGTTGGGTTATGGGGTAACGTCTCACTGGCAGACTGCAGTGTGTCTGTGCTCCTCAGGCTGCCTACCTTGTGCAAGGCACTGGTGCCTATTACCTTACCAAATATAGCTGGGAAAAAAAGATCAGAGGAGTGCGAATGTCCAATTGCATTGCCCCTGCTGAGGGACTGTTTGTTCATGAAATGGGGCTGAGGCACACAAACAGTGTCATTTATCTGAGTTCACCAATTAGGGATCTCTAGCCCGATGAGATGGACCAAATACACTGCCTTTAGGCTTCCCTCTTAATTTAACTTTTTAATGATCTGGCCAACAGATAAGCCAGCAAGTCTTTTGTTTCTCTCATTGCATTTTGTCATGTCTCTTGCAATCCGTGGGTGCTATATGTGCTTTTGAGTCCTGTAGGTTGAGAGTTAAACAATATAAAACGGGTTCTAGGAGAAAAAGCACTGCTGCTTCCTAAGAACTGCAGAGGATCCCAGTAGGTCTGTTGATGTTAGGCATCTGAAAACACGTCTTAAAACTTCCCACTGCTTCTGTAAAATACAAGAGACCTTGAGAAACAGGAATGAGAAGCAGAGGTGGACTAAAGTGCATAGGAAGAACCCAAATGCGTAAGTTGGGAAGGAAGCGAGGTAGTTTGCAGGGGTGTGAGTGTAGGGGGGTGTTTTCTGCTGTGGCTTAAAGGGAGTGTGACATTGAAAAGGAAATTACAAGCCACAGGGCAGGCTGAAAATTGACTTTTCATTAAAATGAGATCTGCGGACAAATTGAGAATCTGGGTCTGAAGTAGAAAGGAGTGGATGCTCAGCATATGTAAACTACTTCATACAGCTAATATTACATTGAATTTGATCATGGGCAAATTGCCTAAATGAAAAAGCTAATAGTTTTCCTAATCTGGAGCAGATATTAAAGAATGGGTAGAAGTAGAACAAGGAAGAAAAGCTGGTAGTGCTGCTGCTTTATATGAGCTGTGTATCTGTGAGCTTCACCCAGTACAGCAGAGAACAATCAGTTCAGGAGACTGAGGCAGTACTCACAGGGAAAGAAACCCTAGACATGGAGCAGTTCTCTTCTTCACCTTCAATTTCTAGGCAATTTTTAAATGTCAGATGTGTAGGGTGGTGAAGTAACAGATAGGTGAAGTTGTCTGTCTTCTTTTCTGAAGAACATAGAGTGTGCTTTTTGTCATGGCTTGAAAAGGGCTGTTCCTGCACCTTCACTCGAATTATAGCAGTTCACAAGAGATGTTTGCAATAATGGGGCTCAGTTTGTCAGGAAGGAGAATAGCAATGCAAGTAGTAACAGGTGGGTTTGGTGTTTTGACATCATGGCAAATCTGCCTTTTTTTCCTGAAAGAGTGTTTTGGAAAGGAAGTAATACAACTTAAGCAAAATGAGACGAGATAGCAGTAGAATGCCATAGATAGGAAGGAAGAGAAAATACACTTGAAAAAATTGCTTTGTTTTTATAATCCAGATTGAAAACAAAGGAAAGAGGTGTATGTGATGTGATGTTAGAAATAAATGAGGTAGGGAACGAATCAGTGATTGCAATTCAGTATCATTCTCCAACTGGAAAAATCACTTCAGAGTTTTATCATCCCAAGTTTTTTTTCAGGCTGCCTATAAATAAGTATTTCTCTGTACAGCCTCTCTCTGGTCTCTTGATAGTGATGCCTGAAAGTTTTGCATGCTTTTCAAAGATTAACAGGAAGGAAGGCCCTCCCTGCAGGACTAAGAGGCAGCATTTTTGTGAGGGAGCAGAGTCAGATGTCCTGAAGATTTATCGGGATGTGAAAATTACTCCATTTGCACTAAGATGTAAACTGAAGCACAGCAACTATATTTAGTAGCTCTGTCTCTGAGCTCTCTTATTTGTTAACAAAGTCCTTGTTCTTTACACTGGAGTACATACTTAGGAATTAGATGGGGTAGGTACTACTTAAATATCCCACACTCTATTGTTAGCAGCAAAGTTAAGTTTCTTTATTGCAATGCATCATCAGTCTTTCATCACTTCTAGATCAACGCTTACTGTAAGTTTGTTCAGGGAGGTTGTCCAGGTTCTCAGTGCTTGTATTGCTGCACTTGCAGAAAGCAGATAGTTTGTTCATACCTTAGGATATTCTATTCGTGTAT
This sequence comes from Neopelma chrysocephalum, assembly GCF_003984885.1. Lineage (NCBI taxonomy): Eukaryota > Metazoa > Chordata > Aves > Passeriformes > Pipridae > Neopelma > Neopelma chrysocephalum. The sequence continues at coordinate 2,617,781 of NW_020897986.1, read as the reverse complement.
TGGTAGGGATTGGTATCTTTCCTAATACATCTGAAAATTAAAGGTGCTGGATTTTTTAGTTTATTAGAAAAAGACACCTTCCACTTGCAGGTTTTTTGAATTGGTAATTACTTCTTTACATAGGTTTTTTTAAATTAAGAATGACTCTTAACACTGCTTTAACTGGGTCATGTTGCTCTCTGCCTGCAGAGTCGCATTTCACAAGTTCTTTTGTCCTCTTTTCTGAAGACTTCTGCTCTGAGCTGCTCCCTTGCCACCCTCAGGCAGGTGCAGCTGGGTCTCTTTTTTCCCAGACTTCCAGATAAATCTATTTCTATGCTCAAAGTTTTGAAAATAGTCTTTTCAAGTCTTCAGGCACACCTGTTTTATTCTTTGTTTATATCATTACTCAGGTGGTGGAGGAGTTCATGCAGTGATCTCTCTAGGCTGCTGCCTCTGGGAGGAGAAATGTGGGTAGAATGTGTTAACCTGGTGAGCTTTGTTTAATGTTCCTGAAGGTTATTAAAAGTTTGGGGTGATGAGGCTGTAAAGACAATTTTCAAGAAGAGGAACAGCCTTACCTGTTACTGGCTGTTTATGCAGCTCTCTCTGGCTCTGCCACTGGTCCCCATTTCCCACTGCAACTTGGCTTCTTATGAGAACTGCTGCCCTTCATTTACTAGTTACCACTTTACCTGTAGACATCACCACCTTTTACTACTGAAAATGGTAATGTGGCTCAGAATTTTGCTATAAAAACTTACCTTTTTCACTAGCTGCTCAGGAGGTGCCTGTTCTTGATGCAGGATATTAACTGGTAATTGGATTTGCAGAATTACAGGTTCTGTTCATTAGCAGAACCAATAATCTTAGTGACTGTAAAATTTATTTATTCCTAAATACTGTGAGCAAATTGAGAGTATATGTAACTATAAATATACGACAGTGTATGTCACAGACCACTCGTCTGGTAATCAGGAGGCAACTGTGAAACCTAAGAGATGATTGTGATCAGGAAGATCCCAGTGGTCAGACACTGGGACTGGCTTCCTGGAGACATGGTTGATGCCCCAAACCTGTTGGTGTTTAAGTGTCATTTGGGCACTGCCCTTAACAACATACTTGAGCTTTTGGTCAGCCCTGTAGTGGTCAGGCAGTTGGACAAGGTGACCAGTGTAGGTTCCTTCCACCTGAAATACTCTGCTCTTAGGTTTCCTCAAAAAAGGATTGCACGGTAGTGGGTCTTTCTCCCTCTCTACATTATAGCTGTTTTTTTGGCTGCAATGACTGAAACCTGTTTTCCAAGTGATGCTGTATCTAGTGTAAACAACATGACTTTTAGATTTTGGTGTAATACCATGGTTCAGGAAGCTCTAGAAATAATACTTGTAATAGTGGTTGGAGACATTTAATTTAGAATAATTTTAAGGAACTTTTCAAATCCCATTTTATGGTAGACTTTGAAATTGAGACACATAACCATGTGCATGTGAGACATTACACTGTTCTGAAAACACGTAGAATCTCACTGCCTTTTGAGAAAACGAGTTTTCCCATAGTCAGTGTACTATACCTCTTCCTTGCAGGGTTTACTAATAGCAAGATAAAAGCTGTATTCACAGGGAATATTAAAACTCAAAATAAAGGCTACAGAAATACCCAATCATTCAATCCTTAGCTGGTACAGATTGTAGTAAAACAATATATTACAGAAACTACATCTCCAATTGTATGCTAATGCTTTTAAATAAAGCATTTCATTGCTTAAGCCCTGGAATATCTTGCACAAATGAAATATGTGCTTTGTTGGGCATATGTTAGATAAGTTTTACATCCAGTTATTTAGACAGTTATAATCCAGCCTCGCTGGGTTAATGAGCACGTGGAAGTGCAGCGTTAGTCCTGCATTTTACCTTTATCAGAACCTGGTTTGTTATTTGCAAGGCTAATTGCTGTTACTTGACCTGTAGGAAAGCAAGTTTGTCACATTAAGTGCTCATGAAATTAGTCACTGACTGGGAGCCTCAGCAAATAGCAAAAGGCCAAATGTGCTAAAGATAGAACAGAGAATCAGCATCTCTCCATCCTTTCTTTGAGGCTGTCTGAGAAGTTTGAACTGCTGTGTTCCAAGCTGTATTTATTCTGCAAGTAAAGTGGGAACATCTCTCCAGCCAGCCCTAGCCTGTATTTTGGAAACAGTAGAGAAATGTGAGTGTATTTGATTACACTGACAGTTCTGTCCTGGTGGAGATGGAAATTACATCCCACTGTGCTCAAGGTTGGGAGTTGACTCTTTTCCTCTAGCAATCAAGATGTAAAAAAAGAAAAGGCAAATGGGTTCAGTCATGATAGATTTTAGGTGGTCTGATTTTATTTTTAAAATGTTAACGTTTATTTGTCTAAAACCTAGTCATGTAACTGCGAACGAATATAGGTCTTTCACAGTGAGTTCCCTTCAGCTAATAAACAAGAGCAATACTTCCAAATACATACGTGTAGGATCTGGTTGTAATTTTGTACTCTGAAACATATGTAGTGTATGGTTTTTTCAAAACCAACCAACAAAAAAACCCCCAGCTAACATTAAGGCTGGTGCATGCACGTTAGTATTTATAACAAATCCAGATTTCAGGAGAATTCTCAGAAGGTTAACACCTGCACAGCTGTGGCGTTTCCTTCTCTCCCAGCCTGTCCCTTGTCAGCTGGTGCAGTCTGCCAGGGGTGCACAGAGTTTCTCTTCAGGTCCCTCTTCCAAAAAAAGCACAAAAAACCCCTGAGTAGTGCAGAGGCAGTGGCTAGAGTAGAGAGCAAGAGCACCTACCTCACCAAGGGGAGAGCTGGAGGCAGTGGGTAAGGGAGTGTTAGATTTTATGCTTGAGAAACAAATTCTTTCCCTGGAAAATAACCATTGAAGAAAAGGAAGATGGAGTTGGGACATAGAAATGGATGACAGAAAAAGCCATGCTGGTCCTTAATTACCACATACTAACTTGGCTTCCTCAGGAGCTTGATGGAAAGCAAGAAACACCAAAAAGGTTAAAACAAAACTGGGATGCTTTTCAGGCTTGTGTTGTATGTTGCCAGGCAACTACAAATAGTTTTATGTCCCTGGATTAGTAAAATGACGTGCCTTGCACGATCATAAGTGGTTCATATGTCTTGTAAAGGTCTGTTAAAAAGGGTGAAGTGCTATGTAATCTATGGATTAAGTTTTGCCTTTGAATGTTGGTGAAGCTCATTATAGGGAATCACACTGTATATTCTGGGAAGAAATTTAACTTATTATGAATTCACCTTGTACAAAGCTGATACAGTAGTGACTTAAATTTCCTATTAGAGCATCAAATTTAAAGTTACTCTTTCAGCAAAAGGGGTGGAATTTCTCATTGCCACAGGCAGAGGAAGGCAGAGGGTCAGGTGTGTTTTATTACAGGAGTGTCCAAGTATGGCTGGTCAGACAAGGTGGCATTTGTGTAGTCTTCAAGGATGGAGGGGAGACACTCATCTGTATGGATTTTACCTTGGAATGGCAGTGTCTCAGCTCATTGAGTAGGAGGTGGACTCGTGGAGCCACTCCTTTGTCAACCTCTGTGAGGGTAACACCGGCCTCCTCAATTAAAGAAATCAGAATAGGAATCCAGGCAGCCTTGGAAATTAAAGGATAATCTATAGTTCACTTAATGTTTGTCTTTTAAGGGCAAAATTACAGTTTAATGTCAATTCTTTATGCTTTTCCACATCCTGTGTCTGTAATAGGAAACCAAGAAATGTAACAGGAATGTGTGATGGGTCCTGCAGGCAGCCTGTGCCCTTGCTGGGGGGGGGTGGACTTTCCCCACTCCTGTGCCATCCCTGAGCCAGGGCTGCCACGATGTTTGCTTGGGAGTGGGGAGCTAAGAAAGGCAAACAAATTCCTGCAGGAATTTGCTTCTCCATTGAGAGACCCAATAAGCATTGGCCAATATTGCTTTTCTTTTCCTTTATTTTTTTTTTAATGCATCCTGCTGGTCTCCAACCTCCTACCTTTGCTGGTACCAAGATTTCTGAATTTTCAGATGTCAAACCATTTGTGTGGATTTAACAAATACAGAACACTGACTCGATGTGCTCAGCAGCTTGTCATATACCTGATAATTCACGTAGAAAATCCTTAGCTTTGAGTCATAACACATGCAAATGAAGAGTATTCCTTCTTTTGTCAGCAAAATACTCTACAAGGTGTTTGGTTATGGGAGGTGCATGCAGCCCAGTGGATATGTATCCCTTGTGCTCTGTGTTTTGTTGCCTGGTGACAGTGCTGCCAGGCACTAATAAAGTTGCTCTATAAGCAAATGGGATGACCTGATGCTGGATGCAATTACTGAGGTCACTGGAGTTCACTTCTGCTGAGTCATAGTTGTCACTGGGCTTTTGGATGTTGGAGGAGCAAGGGGAAGTGCTGAGCAGGCAGAGAGCATTCCCAGCTTCGTTTAGGAATTGTCTTGGGGTGTGTGGCACCGTTTACATGGCTACACTCATTTTTGCTCTGCCTGCTTACAGCTTTTCATTCTGAGCTTCTAAAAATTATTTTTCATCTTGTTCCTGAATAACTACAAGGTGATGCCTTTTGTCAGTGACAAAGCCATGAATTAATTTTATTTAATTTTCATTAAAAGAAAAGAATTCGTGCTATCTCCCGTCTCACTCTATTAAAAACAAATTAATTCTGCACATCCTCTTGAAGGCTTTATTGAGTTAAGTGCAAGGGAAAAAAGGTGCAGGCAGCTGTGCTGTGTGCTAAGATGTACAAACCAAGGTTCAGTTGTTCTTTTTGACTTGGTGACCAAGGATAGAAGAAGGAGATTGCCAGACGTGGGAGGTATGGACTGGGAGCTCTTTCTCTTTAGTGAGAGTTGAATCCTTTTCATCATATTGTCAGATGTGCTGAGGAACCTGAAAAATTACTGTCAAAAAAGCATGAAGTAAAAATGGGTGATGTCTTCCTTTCTTTTGGACTCTAAAGGAATGAGAAATTTAAAATGTAAGAATGTACTTTCCTTCAACTGGAAGCAGAGCAGCATCAGGCTCCTTAATTCGTGTCCACAAAAAAAACCTTCCATCTCAACAACCCTGCAATTATTAGGAGTGCTCTTTAAAGGCAGAAAGAATGTGCTCAACTCAAAAAGTTTGTGAGAAAGTGGCAGTAGGATGTGGACACGTCCCTGAGAGCGTGTGGGGTCAGGGTGTGTTACCAGGGGTTAGAGGTGTTCTCCAGAGCACAGAAACGCCACCTCCGGGTTTTAGTGAAGTGTTACTTCACAGCAGTGTTGTGTCTGTAATTGGTCATTTCTCTGGTCAGCCGTCTTTTAACTGAGTAGTTTGCAGGAAGACTGTGTGAAACTCGTGTGTGCAAGACACAATTGGGCTTAACTTTCTGCAGAGCTGGATTTTGTGAAAGTCTTTCAGGCTGGGCGGGTCACTGCTCCGGTTGGAGTGGGGTATGACACGAGGGTCCAGTCTGCCATGTGTGCCATTAAAGTTTTTCTTCAAAACGTGTTCGAGTGCTCTTGTTTTTAATTGATCTTGTTCAGGAGTGAGGGCAATGTTAAGGCTCTCGGGACTGGGTGTTGTGGGAGTAGGGACACTCGGGAAGCGGGAGGCAGGAAAGGCAGAGCACGGTGCAGTACAGGGCTTACTTATTTTAGGTCTCCTGCACGTGAGTCGGTGTCTCCTAATGCTTCCATTAAAAATTCTGTTGTGCTTTAGTGTGGGAATGATATAAAGTGAAAGAATGAATAGCTGGTGCAGAAGGGTGCTGTTTGCTGCCTGCCACCACGATCCTTGGGGAAGTGGAGAGAAAGGCTTTCGGAACTGCTCCTGCTGAGCTCGAATCCTCTAAGTAAATGAAGAGCAATGAGATTTAAAGGGGAGGTTTGATGCTTTACAAATGCAACACAGCATAATGAATCCTTATTTCATTAAAAATTCTTTACTTCAACGAAGATAAGCATCTTCTAAAGGCTGTTGTTGATTTTCCTTGTTTCTTCGGGGTGTGTCTCCAGAGATTGCCTGGCATGTTGCTGTAACTGGAGCTAATAAATACGTGAAGGATGCCAGTCTGTCCTGCTCAGCAGTGTCGTGCTTTTCTTTGTCCTGTCTGAAAGGCAGCCTGTTGGTTGCTGGGTGGTTTCATGCTCTGCCCTTGTGGTGTGTGAGCTGTGTGAATGAAACTGGTGACGAGATGTGTGTGTGGTTTGGTCCCTCCTGGGAGCACCAGGGCTGGGGCACCTCTCAGAAAACAGGTTCTTCATGTTTATTATTCCCTCATCCAGCATCAGCATGGATGTTTAAGAAATAAATTTTCAAGTGTAATAGATTTATTAGCCTAGTAGTTTTGTAAATATGGTGTTTTACCCTTAATTTACTAAATCTTGATCTAGAACCTTTGGTACATAAGTCAATATATGCACTGGAGGCAATAGAATATCTTGACATTAGAGGCTAAGTCTGGCTGTTCAAACCAGAATACAGGAAAGCAGCTTTGCCTACTGATACCTACATTTTGGAAGTGAAGAATTAAAAATAAAAATAAAAAGCCTGCCAATTTTGCAAAAGCTATGCAAAGTACATGATTTTTGTGTGTTTAATTATATTTTTGCAACATTATATGGTGTTACAGTGTAATTAGTTCAAGGCAGCCAAAGTACAAATTGGAATGCTGTAGTACTGTAAAAAGAATATATTCCTACTATTCAAAAGTAGTTTCTTAAGTGATTTGTTTTTTTCTGCTTTCCTATAGATTAAAGCAAAAAATTATGACAAAGTGGAAAAGGTGAGTCCTATTAATATATGTAATATATTTCTATAGCAAGAAAAAGTACCTTGGGATTGGGCTGTATCAGATTGAAAAAAGCCATAGCTGTCATTGAATGTGCTATTCAAAGACACAGATAAAAAGTATCATTACAATTGGTTTGTTGTTGCTACAACAAATAATAATAATAATAAGCTGTAATCAGTGAGTTGTGCATGGGGATTTTTCTGCTTAATTCTCTCCAGTTCCCTTGCATAGCACAGAGATGCTTTATTCAAAGGAATGAGTAGTTTAACTTACTCTTTCTTATAAATCTCAATCATAATTACTAAGATTATTTTAATCCATACTGTATAGTTTTGAAAGTAGAAACCTAATTTCTGTATCTGGAATCCTGATCACATCTTCTTGATGTATTAAACAGTTATTTCAGCGATGCCTTATGAAGGTTTTACACATTGATTTATGGAAATGTTACCTTTCCTATGTACGAGAAACCAAGGGGAAGCTGCCTAGTTACAAGTAAGTTAACAGAGTTGCTCTGAATTATTCTAGTTTTATGGTGAATTTCTTCTTCATTTTTGACTAGGGGGTGGGGAGGAACCTGTGTGACAAATCTGTCTGGGGATATTCCGGTGGAGTATTGGGGGTTTGATGTATAATCTGCATTTAGAAAACATTTTCTTTAAAGTTTCTTTAACTGAGTTTCCCGGGTAAAATTGCTGCCTTAGTCTGGATTCATATAACAAGGCTGGACAAGAGCAGGGGAGCAGCTGGTGTATCCATGGCAGTTCCCTGCAGATGGGAGAGGGGATTTTGTTGTCCCTGCCCTCAGTGTCCTGTTTAGAGTCTCCACAAAATTCAGCATTGATTCCATCTGTACTGTATTTGACCAGTAACAGGAGATAGTTCAGGCCTTGGAGAAAAGGTTTGGAATGCAGAAAAAAAAGCATAAAATTCAGGGTGTCAGAATTTTGGGCTGTATTAATTTTCATCCCTTTTCAGTTACTAAACATTTTGCTTGTTTAGAATCCTGTGGACTGATTTTCAGAAAATATCAGTAACTTCCAGTGTCTATAAAATCTCTCTTCCCCAGCCCACCATAATTACTTTGCACAATAACTGGCAAGATAAGTAATGCATTAACAGAGGGAAAAAGCAGGGTTTTCTATTTTTGCAAGACTGTTTTGAAACAGTTTTAAAAGTACCAATGCCCACTCCCCCATCCCCAATCTTTTTATCCAATTTAACTTTCTTCTCTTTTTCCTGTTAATCTTGTCAAGGAGGTAAGAGGGTACTGAAGTATGTTTGAGTAAAGGAAACGGGGAGAGAAGTGGTAGGGAGAAAAAACAGTCATAGTTGAAACTTAACCAAGGAAATTCTGTGAACATTTTAAATCTGAAGGAAAATACTTTGAATTTGGGGGACCAAGAAATCGGTTTCCACGCAAGGGAGCTAATCCTAATTGCCCCAGAGTTTTGGTATTGCTGGAGAATTGCAAAAAGATCTGAGGGGAAAAAGGAAAAAAAAAGAAACCATGAGTGCATCTGTCAGCTAAGAAGATGTGGAGAGCAGTTGTTTTCTGTCTTCTCAACTTCTCGTAGTCCACGTGGGTTTCCACTGACTTGGGAGGGTGGACCAGGAACTGTTATTGTGCTGGATTGCCACCAATAGTTTTAAATAATTTTCTTAAATAAAACAAAAAGGCAAAGCCCCAACATAACCTAAATACAGAATTTAAAGCTATCTGAATGCCAGTTTTTGCTCTCAGCCGTTGAATGATATTTCTCATTCCTCAATGTTAGAATTTGCTGCACAAAAGAATGCTCTTTAAATAAAGAATTTTTAAATACTGAAGACTTGCTCTATGGTCTTTGTGGTTTGTTCTTTTCCTCAGAGAAAAAATGGCTCAGGCATATGATTTTGCTCTGGATAAGATTGGCATGGAAATCATGTCATACCAGGTATGTTTTTTTTTTTAATCAAAGCACATTTTATTTCTAATTTTTTAACAAGTACAACTGAACATTGGTTTCATTATATGTAATATTTTTTCTCACTTAGATCTGGGTGGATTACATCAATTTTTTGAAAGGCGTGTAAGTACCTTCTAAAAGACTTTTTTTTAAGCTCAGTGGATGTAATGCTGGTGTTCACAGTGATGACCTGACATGAATTTCTCTCCCACTCTCTAGAGAAGCAGTAGGATCCTATGCAGAGAACCAGAGGATAACAGCTGTCCGTAGGGTTTACCAGCGTGGGTGTGTGAATCCAATGATAAACATAGAGCAGCTCTGGAGAGATTATAACAAATACGAAGAGGTAATCAACAACATGATTGTTTGTGACATTAAGAAAGTAATAATAGCCAAATGTGGTGCCCGAACCATATCCATTAAATAATTAAGTATAAAAGCGGTGACCAGCAGTATGAACATCTTTTGTGTGTGCAGTTTGTACCAAGACCTGGGGCAAAACTCTACAGGTACCTGAGTGAATTTTAAAATTTATTTCAAAGACTCTCCATAAGATACGTTTGACTGCCCCATTTCCCAGTGGAATTGCTGGTGAGTTAGAAATCTCTGTCACCAGGGATGGAGAATGTATCTAATGGAAGCTGGAGCAGCACAGGTGGCAGTGAGGGCTGGTGTCCCCCAGGAGGCACTCCCCTCCTTTCACTTCCAGTTGAACAGGGTGAAATGGCATTCAGCTGTGATGGTTTGGACTTCCTTCACTGCATCAAGTTACATGGTCTTAAGTATTTGTAAAATGCTCCTCACCATCCTTCCCCCGAAGCCGTTCCAGCATCCATTCCGATGAGTTTGAGCGAGCGTGACCTCAGCTCATTGGCCTGACAGGCTAAGCTGTAGCTGCACCTTTACAGTATATTTATAAACACATCTGTTACCAGCTGTTTTACCAGCCCCAGTCAGCTCAGTGAGAATGCAGATGTGAGTGTAGCTGCCCTCATGCTCAGCACTGCCAGGCAGGGATGCTCATCCACCGTTCTCCCTTGTCCTGCTGATTGTGCCCAGGCTGGCAGGTGCTGGCATGCTGTGGGCCAGCTGTGCCCTGAGCAGGGAAGAAGGGCCAGTTTCTCTTTCCTTGGTGCTAATTAAGCAAGTAGTGCTCTTAATGACCTCTCATGATGTGCTTAGCAAGTGGGAGTACCTCTGGGTGGGAATAGCTCTGGGTGGGAATAGCTCTGGGTGGAAGAACTCTGGACGGGAGGACCTCTGGGTGGGAGAACTCCAAGCATCCAGACCCACAAGCGTGTACTGTAACAGCTCATTGCCCTGTTGTTCAGGGACACCCCAGCCAGCCTGCTGACAGCAGGGAAGTTATCCAGTGCTGTGCCTTCTCCTGTGCAGGAAAATCTCTGATACAACTTCCCTGTAAACCTTCCCGTCCCCTCCCACATAGCGAATGGAGGCTGTCACTGTTGGTTCCCACTCCTTTCATTAGTACATAGGAAGACTGTCAAAACAACAGCTCAAACCTGTCCAGTTTCTGGTTGAGGCAGGTCTGGCTGACATCTGTAACTCAAACCTGTCCCTCAGGCTGTTCAGAGCTGCAGGAAGCTGAGGGCCAGTGCTCTGCTCAGACACAGGTTTCTGTTCTGGCTAAACTGGCCTCAAGGGGAAGGGCTGCTGCTTGCAGGGGTCCTGGCACAGGGAGATGCTCCTCACCTTTGAGGGGGAGGTGATTCCCCACATCAGTAGCCCAACAACACAGCGATCACGTGCAGGTCTTTGTATGAAAGATTAATGGCTGTTTGCTCTAATTTGAGTGTTCTCAAGCTTCCCTTCAGCTCAGCCATAGCCACCACCAGGTAGCAATATCAGCCTGTCAGTCACCACTATCTTTAATTAACTAAATGGTCAAAAGTGGCAACACCCCCAGTGAGCCCGCTGTCCCAGTGACAAAGGGACAGTCTTTGGCTCACTGCTGAGCTGGGAGTGCATCCCGGCAGGATCCAGCTGCATCCTCAGCCTGGTCCTGGGTTAACTGGGGCATTACTGGGTTTGTGAGCTAGCCCACACAGCACCCTGCACGAGCCCACACAGTGCCTTTGCTTCCCTACTGAGTCAGTACCCAGCCTGGGTGCCTGTTTGGAATAGGACTGAAAGCTGTGCCCACCTTCCTCAAAGTCTTGCTAAGCCACGCCAGCAAAATCCACCCGCACACAGGCAGCAGCAAAAGGGAGGTTTCTTGCCCTGCTGTAAGAGCAGTTCTTTGTGGTTTTGTTCATGCCCAGGACCCTGTGACCAGGGCCCAGCTGCCCCCAACCCCTCTGCTCTTGCTCAGCAGCACAGCAGAGCCCTCTCCCCTGTGTGCAGTCCTGGAGGGGTGCCACTCTCAGTGGTGACATAGCTTGAGTCCCTCTCAACTGACAAAGGTACACAGCTGGGAGTATGTTGAATAGAACCTCTTTTAAAAGCTGTCACTTCAGGAACAGAGGAGAAGGCAGAGCCTGGAGGTCAATCTGTGTTACTTCTTGTACGAGAAAATGGAGTTGTTCATATGCTGTCACCTGGTGAGCAGCAAGGCAGGGAGCTGTGACTAAGTACTGATCATCATTTAAAAGCAGAATTGTAAGTCACAAACACATTCTTTCCACTTTTGCCCCCAGCAGTTTATGTAAAGTACTTTTGAAAGTAATTAAAAGTATGCTGAGGTGCTTCAGGTCAGTTGATTTTTAGTAGTGAGTTTGTTCTCTGATACAAGATCTTGCCCATACTTTTATTAGGAGAAATGCAATACCTTTTAAAATAACTTTGTCCTTGCTCAAATTCCATCCCTTTTCAAACTCTTTCCTGTGTAAAATAAGATTCAGTGTTTCCGAAGTGAAATTGCAAATTCCCAATTCATTTTTTCACCCTTCTCCAGGGCATCAATATTCACTTAGCTAAGAAGATGATCGAGGACAGGAGTAGAGATTATATGAACGCACGACGCGTTGCAAAGGTACAACCTTCTGTTGACTTCCCTTTGTTCTCTTTAATTCTACAAGCTATCATTAAAATCGGTTCTTGTTTTAGATAAAGCTGTGTCAGGTTAATAAGGTTGGTCTGATAAAATATTTGTATCTATTTTAGAAAGCATAAGATAAATAAAATAAGCTGAATGTGTTTAAATCTGCTCTTCAAAACGTTGGTTCTGCTTCAGGAATATGAGACAGTGATGAAAGGCCTGGACCGCAACGCTCCCTCTGTGCCCCCTCAAAACACCCCCCAGGAGGCTCAGCAGGTGGACATGTGGAAGAAGTACATCCAGTGGGAAAAGAGCAACCCTCTCCGAACAGAAGATCAAACTCTTATAACAAAAAGAGGTAATTAGATACTGTTAGGGCAGGTAGAATTATGTTTTCTGACTTCGTTAATGACCTCCGGCACAAATGATGTCGTGATTTGGTGTTCAGGATTCGTGCTGGAGCAGAAGTTAATCAAGTTTCTTGAATTGTGTGAGTGTTCTTTTAAAAAAACAAACTAGATTTTACTCAAGCCAAGCTGAAAGTACAAACCAAGCTGAAACCACAAGCTGAAAGCAATACAAGGATTTTGGGGGACAGTGCTATAGTCATGTGCCACTGAACTTCAACTGGAAGTCAGGAAACAGTGGATCACATCCTAGTTTTTATGGCTGATATTGAATGAGTTGTTCTTCAGCAGATTTTAGCTGCTGGTTCTGATTAATAAAGTTTCTGGCAATATAAAAGGGCTGCAGTTGTGATCATTGTAGCCAGTTAGTGTTAACATTGATTTATTTGGTGATTTTTGTACTTCACACTTCCATTGTGCAAGATGGTACCATTTCTGCAGTGATTTAGGAGTGTTTTCCTACATTTCTTGCCCACAGTGATGTTTGCTTACGAGCAATGTCTTCTGGTGCTGGGACATCACCCAGACATCTGGTATGAGGCAGCACAGTACCTCGAGCAGTCCAGTAAGCTGCTGGCTGAGAAAGGGGTAAGCAGGTTGCCACTGGTTTTCTCTTATTTAATTGCTTTGACATGGTGTACTGTTATTTTTTGGGGTCAAATACTTAAGAGCCAAAGAGGGGAGTGTGAAAAATATATATAGTACAGTAAGTTGTGTCGTGTTCAGAATTTTAAAATTGGGCCTGATGTAAGAACTAAAAATTTCTTTATTTGAGGTGAGAATTATGAAAAACTATTTCAGTCTTGCAAAGGTAGGTTTGGGGGAGTTTTAGGTTTCATTTTTAGGTTTGGGGGAGTTTTTGGGCCTGGTTTTGTGATTCCCTAAGTACTGGGGACATGATTAACTCTTTATTGGAGCACTGCATGGAAATTCACTAGGACTTGTCACACACAAGATATTCCATATATTGGCCTTTGTTGTCACAGATGCTGAACAATTACATTATTATACTTATTTTATAACAGGACATGAACAATGCTAAACTCTTCAGTGATGAGGCTGCTAATATTTATGAAAGAGCAATCAGCACTTTATTAAAGAAGAATATGCTTCTTTATTTTGCATATGCAGATTATGAAGAGGTAAGCAAAAATAGTGACATTAAAATCCAAAGATGTCTCCCATCAATAATGTCATTTATTTGAAACATACTTAATAGACAGAATTCTATAGAATTAATTTACTGATTCTTCTAGCCTGACTCCCATTCAGGGTTTCTGAGCTGACAAAATGGAGAGGAAAATCTCATAGTATGGGTTACAAAAGTTTTGAAAATCTACTGTCTTTCCACTTAAATATTGACTATAATTTTCAAATTGTCATAAGGGTGAATTGCTTATAAATTTACATTTACTGGAGCATCAGCTTCTTCACTTTTAAAGTGGGCATAAAGAGCATCTTTTCTATGTAGTTCTTGAGGGGTTAATATTTGTGTTTGCTGTGATGGAAGCTGGGAGGCACCTGTACTGCAGCTTTCTGGTGCAGCCCTGGGTGGTTTTGCACATGAACCACCAGGAATAAAGGCTGTTTCCCACTGATCAGATGAGGACTAGGGAGTCCTCCATGAGGTGTAGTTTGCCACTTACTGTAACATGGAAGAGTCTTTGCAGGAGGATTGTGAGGACAACAGGGGGAAAAAAAAAAAGCCTTTGCCCTTAAAAGACAGAGCCTTCCTCGGCTTTCAGTGCAGCTTCTTGTGTGCTAAATGTCCTGTTTTTCTAAGGCTGCACAATCCAACTTGGAGGGCTGAAGCTGGCAGGGAACTGAATGGATTATTTGAAATGTGTAGGTTGGAGAGTGAAGGTGCTTTTCCTACCTGTCTACACATTACTTTTAGACAGGGATAAAGGAAACAGTCTTCTTATCCCAAACACCTACAATGACAGCTCTGCTGCAGTACTACTACATTAGAAAAAGACCTCAGAGGCTCTTGAAAAGCATGTACATAAGCACTACTGGGAAATTAATGTTGGGAAGTAAAAAAATGACTGCACAGCTTGTGAGTAAGGGGACTGACGTACACAGTGTTCAGCTGGGGAAAAATGGAAACAGAAAAAGTCTAGTTTTTAATTCAGATTGAGTTGTGCATTCTCAGAGGTGCTGTGGAATGGTGTTACCATGCAGTCTGTATTTCCTGTATTTCCTTAGAGTCGAATGAAGTATGAGAAGGTGCACAGCATATATAACCGGCTCCTGGCCATCGAAGACATCGACCCCACCCTGGTAAGATGATGCCTGGTGTTGAGTTTTCCCACATGTACATGGATAGTCACTCAAACACATGTACAGAGTGGGCAAGAGCTCACAGGAGTTCCTTGGCTCACAAGGGTGATGGAGCAGGTGGAGTAATGAGATGACAGAATTAGATTAAAATTTCGGGAAGGTTGATAAGTACAGTCTTTAATTCACTTAAATACACTAAGTCATGTGCGCTCTCCTCCTCTGTCTCTTTTGGACAGTCTCTTAAAACAGATATAAGATATAAAATATTTCATGACACAGCTCTTAAGAATTGATGTATGTTTGTCTCAACTGAAATTTCACTTTGCCCCCCCTGACCTGATTAAAACCATGTTGCTTTTGTCCATTGTTCTCCCTACATAAAAATACACCATCCCGTGTACCTGTAGTTTGTATATAAATTTGTAATGCACCATATAAGTATCCAAGAGTATTGCTGTGCATCTGCTGAAGTTATAAACATTGTCCCTAGTGCCAGCTGTGGTAGAGCTGAACAAGTGGTGTGAGAAGTAACCTGCTCTCAAGAAGCAATTTAGTTTATAAATAGACACATCAAAGCATTAGAAGGAAAAAGACGGTGTGAGGTCTAAAATGAAACAACAGGTCAGTGTCAGAGGAAAGGTATCCATTTACTGACACTTTCCATTCTTTAAAGACAGATCATAATGTTTCCCAAATGCACATTTTATGAGAAACCATGTCCCGTTTCCTCCTGCTTGAGGAATGGTGTTATTTGTGATCTAATTCAGAGTGAAGGAAAGTTGAATCCCAAAGAAAGGCAAACCACAAATTGGCCACTGAATTAAGCAGAACATACATTATTTCCTTGCTCAGGTACAAATATTTGCCGACTGAATTATTATTTTTATCTTGGATTGTATAATGTACAGTAAAATGCTTCATCAAGCCTTTTGGCTGGTCTTCAGCCTTTTGGATGTCTTGGCTTTATTGGAAAGTTACCATCTTTACACTGATCCTCGAGTTCTCTGAAGGCAACAGTTCATGTAAATTACATTCATTTCCTTACCTCCCCTTCCTTGAAAAATCTGTGTATTAACTATTGTCTTTTCAGGGAGTCAGTCTTAGGTATATTCAGTTTCTTTTTTAAAAATCTATAAAAAGGGTTTTGCCTCATTATTTATAGCAAAACAACACGGAAGCACAGCACAGCCTTGTTTCTATTGTGACTTGTTCGCTGTATTTTATGAGTGAAGAATATGTCAGATACAGTAAAAAAAAACCAAACTTGATGATATCCTGGTATCCTGGTTAGCAGTGATGCTGTATCGATATTAATATGCACCTTAGGTTTATATCCAATATATGAAATTCGCAAGGAGAGCAGAGGGCATCAAATCTGGAAGGACGATATTTAAGAAGGCGCGAGAGGACGCCCGGACCCGGCACCACGTCTATGTTACAGCAGCTCTGATGGAGTATTACTGTAGCAAGGTAATCACAGGTGCTCAGTCTGACAACACAGAAGTGTCAGCAGGGTGTGTGTAGCTCACTGAAGCTAATAACTCTTTGCTTTTTGTGTTTTTTTAATGTTTGCAGGATAAGTCTGTGGCCTTTAAGATTTTTGAGCTAGGGCTGAAAAAATATGGGGACATTCCAGAATATGTGCTGGCATATATTGACTACCTTTCTCACCTTAATGGTAAGCTCTAAGCTTTGGGAGGTCTAATGGAGCATTAATCTGCTTTCTCTGTGAGTTTAGGTTCAGGCCAAGTTCCTTGTATTTAAATCTTTCTTGAAGAGCAGCGAAATCTCTTCATGAAATTTGGGAGTTAATTTGAAAACAAAACCTGTTCTTTTGTCCTTACTGAAGTTCCAGAACATTAGATCTTCATGCTACTGATCAGAGGAGAGTGAACTTTCCAAATTGTAACTCACTGGCATTGCAGGAGTTTTACAGCATCTGTTGTGAACGGTGGGAAGGACACTGAGAAATCTAAATCCTGAGGAAAAAGATCTGTAGGACTTCAAAATCAGCGTGAGAGGAGTGAGGGATTAACTGGTCCCGACTAGAATTAATTTAAACTCATTCTCCCCGGGTAGATATGATGAGCAAGACAGAAAATCAATATTGTGCATATCAGTCCTGCTTGGAAGCTGCCAGGGAGCTGGTCTGCAGTGGGAAGAGCAGGGCACGGGCAGGAGGTGGAGGTGGGGGGGGAAGGTCTCTGGGTGGGATTTCCTGAGGCAGGAGTGAATATCCCTCTTATAAGAAACCAGGCTGCTGTGGGGAGCAGGGGCTGACGGAGACCTTTGTGTGGAACTGGGGAATTGAAGGAGAGGGAGATGAGCAGTTCATCCCAGGGTCTTCCTCTGCCCAGTCCTGTCTGGTACCCGTTAGATATTCAGATTTTTTCGGGTATTTCTTCAAGTAGTCAATACTCTGGTTCAGTGTTTGTGGCATAACAGCCCAGAGGTGTAACACAGGGTGGAATAGCTGTGAGCCAGGGGCTGTGGGCAGTTGTGCTGCTGCCTCTCCTGAACCTACACTGCCTTCTGCAGGCACCGGGCACATGAATCTCCTGTCAGACTGCAGCACTTTGGTTTTTCAGGCTCTGAAAGTTTGAACAGGCTTGGAGGATTTTTTCCTCCTGTGACCTGTAAACAGAGGGGTTTTTTTCCCCAAGTTCCAGTATATTTAATTTTGCAATAAATTATTGTGGGTCTACATGAATATTTGCGATGCCTTTCTGTAGGTTGCCATCAGAAATAAAAAAGTTCTTAAAATTCCCTAGTGTATTGCTGTGTTTTAATGACCCAGCAGGCTACTGCAGACCAAGGGAATTGATCCCTGAACTCCTGTAAGGGATGGTACAACACACGGGGCAGAAGCTGGCAGGTTAAGGAACAAACCCACCAACCACTCCATTGCCCCAGCTGGCAACATACAAACACTGAGGGCTTGTTGGGAACCAGGCCTAATAGTTTGGGGAGGGCTTCTGAGGAATATACAAGTATATTAATATAGCCCTAGTTTAAAAGGGAAGTAATGAATTGAAAGGCCAAATTTAAATCTACCGAGATATACTATTCTGATAATTAAAGAAAATGGAAAAAAACCCCCAAAAATCCTGAAGAGATGCCAAGCAATTGCTGTGCTGTTATAAAAGAACCTGGATTAGGATCAGTTTGTTGCTATCAACAAAAATAAACTTCCAAAGAACAAATTTGCAATGGAATTTAACACCAGTAAAGTTTTATGTGGGTATTCAGATCTCTTTTTATACTTACTGAAATTCAAATCCAAGTATCAGAATATCAGCCTCATATATAATTCAATGTACACATTTCTTTGAATGGACATGATTTTGAATTGTCTTTAATGTATTTTACTTAGTGTGATTTTTCTTTTTTTCTTTCTAGAGGACAACAATACAAGAGTTTTGTTTGAACGTGTTTTAACTTCGGGGAGCCTTCCACCTGAGAAATCTGGGTATGTCTGCAAAAGCAGTTTCACTACACTAAAAACCCCTTTCAACCATAAATATCCCAAAGAAATCAGAAAGACCAACAGCAGGACAAAATTAGGCACAGATGTTCCTTCCCCTCTTCATGCTGCCTAAAACAGCAACAACTGCGACAGATTTGTGAAAGTCCCTATCCCACTTCTAGAGAAATTCATTTGTTTATTGACTTTAAAACCTCAGTGATGCGGGATTGTTGAGGATACAGTGCAAAATCCTCCTGTGCAGTAAAGACTCAGTGGTTTGAGCAGGGGCATTCAATGAGCAGTAAGGATTCAATAGTTTGAGCAGAGGAGGTGAGTCAGGAATTTGTTGAGGAGAGTGCTGAACACCTCCCAGCCAACTGAAAATAAAATAGGAAGAGAACTAGAAAAGACTTGGATTAACCACCACATTTTCATTCCTACTTTTTAAGCTGATTTCTCAAAAAAAAATACTTACCCAGCCCTTGCAGTCTGAGTGTTCACCATTATTATTCTGGTAGACATAAGCATCAAAACTAAGCAATCAAACATGGCACTGCTGTGCATATTCACTCTGCACTTTAATTCTGATCTTTTTGTGAGAAATAACATTTATGTCCATTTTAAAAGTGAGAAAACCCAAGAAATTAAAAGCTGAATCATCTTCAAAGGTGAATTCCAAGGCTAAAATAAAAGTTGAATCAAGTTCAGAAAAATGGTTGGATGTTGCTTAAGTTATATCCGAGATTTTCCACAGAGAAATCTGCAGTAATTATATATATTTTTGGACTATGTAAAATTCTGAAGCAGTGCCTGCTGTGTCATAGGTTACTGCTCTTGCCAGCTAGAATATGTTGGTCTGTGCAGAAGAACTAGACCATAATGTATGGTGAAAAGTTCTTGACACACATTTGTGTGTCTTACACTGAGAAGAGCTTACCTGAGATGCTAAGTCCTTGACACCAGTAATCCTTTCCTTTCCATAACAAAGTCCTTTGCAGTCCACTAGATTGAAAGTTTTTACAGAAATATTTAAGGCCCTGGGATGGCAACACATGTGTGAGATGCATCTGAAGTAAATCAGAGAAATGGCCACATGCTCCCAGATCGCCTCCTTTGAGTCCTTCCTTTGTGTTCTTTAGCTGGGCTGTGATCAGTGATTCTTTCTCCTTCAGTAACTGTCACTGTGTCTGTTCTTTGACAGTGAAATCTGGGCTCGGTTTTTAGCCTTTGAAAGTAACATTGGGGATTTAGCCAGCATACTGAAAGTTGAGAAGAGGAGGTTCACAGCATTCAAGGAGGAATATGAGGGCAAAGAAACAGCTCTGCTGGTGGACAGGTACAAGTTCATGGACTTGTACCCCTGCTCTGCTAGTGAACTCAAGGCCCTTGGTTATAAGGTAAGTGGGTAAGAACACTTCAATTTACTGTTGTGCTTTTCAGTCCCAGGAAACTTGAGGAACTCCTTGTTTAGGACTTGCCTTACACTTTTCCCCCTGATGGAAAAGCAGGTAAAACAGGCCTTCTCCTCCTCCTTGTCTCAGTGGGCAGCAAAGTGCCAGGCTTTGCTTAGTGGGCCAAGGGCAGAAAGGAACACGACCGACAACTGCAGCCTCACGTATTCATATTTACCTTCCATCCTCCCATGGAAAGGTCCATGTGTTCATGCCATCACCACTCAGTACAGGCCTCCACTTCCAATGTAAGCCTGAGCTCTTTCAAAAACCCAAATTCTTTCAGAAGTTTGCTGAATTGGGTCATCTGTGTGAAACATCACTGGCCGTCCTTCCACTCCAAGGTGGCAACACTCCACCCACTGCACTGAGAACTGGATCAAACCAAACACGCTGCAGTGCCCGTGTTTGCTGCCAGTGGCTGAGGAAAACTGTGCACAGAGATCAGTGGCTGCCTGCTTGTTTCTGTTGTTTCTTGTGGCTTAAAGTGCTTTGATGCTGCCATTTGGAATTTAAAGTCTGGGCCAGACCCTCTTATCTGGTGGTCTCCTGTCTTGTTTCTAACCACATATATTTTAACTACTATCTCAGTCATGTGGAAGGCCATACCACTTCCAAAACCAATAGAACAGGATAAAATGTTGGGTAATATTTTTTTAAGCGTGAAGTAAATAGGCTGCTAGAGAAACAGCTGATTGCCATTTACATGGACAGGAAGAGGGCCTTCAATTTATGTCTCTAAAACAGTGCCTCAGCTTCCAGTTATTTCTTACACAGAAGAGTAATTTAGGAAAAAACCAGATGACATCAAAGTTAGCAGAGCAGCTGAATTGTTGCTCATCACAGAGCTGTAAAATAATCTGATAGGTGGAAATCAGAGTCACATTGAGCCACTGAACACTTTCCTTTGAATGCAGTGGGGACAAAGTTATTTTGAAGTTAAAGGTGTGGGTAAAAGAGAGAAGTTCTTGGGAGGTGCCTGCAGGGCAGTGTGTACCTAGGATGGTTCAGCCCTTGGGCTGATTCCTGTTGCTTGTAACGTGCCAAAACATAATCCTGTTTGAACTGATGCTTTGCATGCCTGCTGACTGCCTTATGCTTTATTTCTTATCCAGCTAAAGCAATCTAGGAATGAAATGAGGGAGAAATGATAGTTGTGAAGGCCTAGTGGTCTGCACCTGTTCACCTAAATTTTTTTAACCTAAAAATGGGGCCGCTCAAAAATGACAAACGTGGTCCCGTTCAGTAGCAGAACCAAGTGTTTCCACTCCCAGCTGGGACCCTGTAGGACTAAAATGCTTGATGAAAACATGCAAGTTTTGCCCAGATGGTCTTGCAAGAGGACATCTGAAATGATAATGATGACAAGATGTTTTGTTCTGTGATTTAAACAAGCCGTGTGGTCCTGCCAAGTTCAGCACTCTCTGATTGCCTTTGTCAGGATGTCTCCCGTGCCAAGCTAGCAGCAATAATTCCAGACCCTGTGGTTGCACCTTCCATCGTGCCTGTTCTCAAGGATGAAGTAGACAGAAAACCCGAATATCCCAAACCGGACACTCAGCAAATGATTCCATTTCAGCCAAGACACTTAGCACGTAAGTCAGCCCTCGGCTGGAGGGGGTTGTGTTTCACCTGGCGGCGAGTTCTGAACCTGTGTGTTGAGTCAAATAATCAGAGACTCCCCTAGTCTCCAGTCAGCTAAACCTGTACTTAAATTTGAGGCTGTTATTTCACTGTGTATGTTTTACTTAGTATTAAGGTCACATGGAAATAAGTACGAGTAGTTTGGGTTAAATGGTAATAAGCTGTTACACACACTGCTCATAGAGCAGATCACTGACTAAACAGTATGTAATTAGTAGGGGCCAAAGGGACAGGGTAGCAATTATTTGCATCAAATAATAATGCTGCAAGAACAATTCTGGTCTAGCTGTCTTGCACTGGCTTCATATACTTTTTCTTCCCACAGCTCCAGGTTTACATCCCGTCCCAGGTGGTGTATTTCCTGTTCCACCAGCAGCTGTAGTTCTCATGAAGCTCCTGCCACCTCCTATTTGTTTTCAGGTTTGTTTTAATGCATTCTCAAAATTTCAGAAAGCTGTGGAAGAGATTCTGTTGTGACAGAACCACAGTATGTATCACTCCATTGAAAATAACCTTCTAAACTTTTTTTTTGTTTCTTTTTTTTTGTAACAAATCAGGGTCCCTTTGTTCAAGTAGATGAGCTCATGGAGATATTTAGAAGATGCAAACTGCCAGACAGTAAGTTACTTGTCCTCTCTGGAAGCTGTGACAGTATAAGACATGGTTTTACATATGGATATTGCTGTCTAAAATCCAGACCTCATTTACAGATGTGCAATTTGTGTTTAAGAGCAAAAGAGATTGGCTGTGTTTCTAGGCTGGAATCTACATAGAGACATTTGTACATTTACCTGGGGGGAGATAACAAAAAGCCAAAAAGCTGAAAATCACCAGCTGCTCCTTTAATAAGGTGTTGGTGAGATAACCATTGAAGGAAAGAAATGAAGACTTTCAGAATATCCTGTAAAAGCAGCAGGGCATTACTTCCAGCAGCATCATGGCTGTAATATGGAATTAGAGGTTTGCAGCAGTTCACTGGTGGGCATAACTCTGAATGCATGTCCTTGCAGTGCTTGAGGACAAGCTAAGGGAGATCACAGAGGAAGCAAGCTAGGATTGAATTTGAGTGAAAATAAAATATCTATTTAAATCATACGCAGTATTTTTGGAGCTTCCTCTGTTGATAAGCAGAAACTGCTCTGCCTACCTTCTGGTGAATCATGAACTAGTTATACTGTTCCTCAATAGGCCTCCCTGGTTTATTGAAGCCCACAGGTGCCCTCAGTGCCCGTGCAGAGGGAGGGCTCAAGCTGAAGCAGCAGCATCTACTTTGTAATTAGTGTTCACCATTGCTCAGAGTTTCAGACAGTCAAGACTTAATATTTGTAGAACAGGGTAGGAAAAATGTTTTACGTTCCAGAAATGTCCCCAACGTCTCTCTCTTGGTGTCCCTGTTGGCATGCTGATTTCTGATCAGGGAATTCAGTTTCCCAAATCCAATGAACCTGTGTCTCTCTCTGAAGCTGTCGATGAAGCTGTGCGGATCATTACCGGCGGCCTGCCAGAAATAGCTGTGGAGGGCAATGGACCTGTGGAAAACAGCACCATCCTCAACAAGGCTGTGAAGAGATCACATGAGGATTCTGATGACGACGAGGAGAAAGGATCTGTAGTTCCCCCTGTACATGACATTTACAGAGCACGACAGCAAAAGAGAATCCGGTGAAACGAGTCTGGGGTTCGACTGTGACAGACAAAGACTTGCATTGAATCAGTCTCTGAAAAGTCAAGCATTTAAAAGGGACAGCTGCAAACGAAAAAAAAATCCTTGAAAATGGTTTTGTTACTGTGGTGCCTCTTCTTCCATATGGTTCTTGATCTGAAAACAGCCCGAACAACCTTAGAATGTGCTCTGAACAAAACTAGGTTTTCAGAACCTAAAGTGAAAAATGTCAAAACTGTATTTTGTTCTTCGAGGGTGTTCACATCTACCACTTGAAATCTCGTGGTTTTTTAACAGTTTTATTTTAAAAACTGGATGGCTTATACTTGTGAAGCATTTTTAATTCACATTTTCTGGAAAACAGTTGTTCTCAGTTTGTTCATGTAGTGTACTGCCTTATTGTCCGTTTTTATTTATGGCAGAATGTAAGAAATCTGTTTTGTAGTTGAAAATCGCATAAAAACCAAAAAACATTCCTTTAAAATAAAAGGATGTCCATAACTTCATGCCTCATTCTGGTTTTATTCAAACACAATAAGGTACTTCTTAAATATTACTCAGCCACTTCAAAAGCAATGCTAATAAGACCGTCACAGGAAATTGGTCAGAGCATACATATTAGAATTAGCTTGTTTTCCATTTCTCTAGAGGATACAGTACACTTTTGCTTGTAATTCCATGACTGCTTGAAGAAGACAGCATCCTAAGACTAACTCAGTATATGATTCAAAGGGGGGTTGTCCAGGACCACTGGCTAACACAGGCTGGTCCTGGACACCTGCACTGCTCTTCCACTGTAAGGTACAAAGCTAAATGTTAATAATCAGCTACATCGTTTCACTTGTTACCTTCAAACGAGCTAAAAAAAAACACTATGTGAGCTTTCAAAGCAGTTTCTATGTGTACTTGAGCTTTTAACTTGTAATTGGCTATTCAGAATGGCACTCTGATAGGATCTCAAGAACCCCCTGGGACTACAGGACATTCAGATACTGGGGAAAGTTAACGACGTTCCCATCTCCAGCAGCACAGCTGCCTGTGGGTCAGTGCTTCTCTCTGCCAGGGGGAGAGGTGAACCCCGGAAAGGTTCAGGTGGAGGGAGGAACTGGCCTTAGCAATCCTGGCATTCCTTTCTTGCTCTGCTACTCAGTTGTATCTCCCTATTTCTTTCTGTGAGGATGTAGAAACACTGTTTGTCAGATGCTCTCATTAAAAAAACAACTTGGGAAAATCATTAAGGTGATTTGCACTTGTGGGCATTTATTACAGTGCCTTCAGATCTTTACTGTTGGAAGGCCTGCAGCACCCACCCCCAGAAGTGAGACTGGAGCCAGAGGAGAGTACTGCACTCTTCTATGGTTCTATGGCTTTTTCCTATATTAAGCCTTAGGATCAAACCCCTCCTGTGAGGAGAGATGGGATTTACTGTATCAACCCTGCGAGCAATACACGAGCACTGCTGGCAGCACAATCCCTGCTGCAATGTCAGGACACCTGGACCCTGAATCCCAGACCTGGGAGCAGCCATTGATAATTCAGTTCCCTTCACTCTGCCATCAGTTATGTTGGTCAAGGGCTTTTCTGTCTCACTGTCGTGTTGTTCCTCCCCACATCCTCGAGATCGTCCCCTACGGCATCTAACTTTGTGTAGTGTCTCTAAATCCCAGGGGTTTTAGAGGCAGTTCTTAGGAAATGCTAAAAGATAAAATAACAGCAGCAAAACTGAAAACAGCTTTGTATTTTGGTTATATCTCCAGCCATAATGGCTCTGGCAGCTCGTTGTTGCTCAGACTGTCGATTAACTCCCGCAGCTGCACTGAGAGGTGGGTCCTGCAGTAACAACAAAGCCCACTGAGCAGACACAGCAACCTTGCAGACCTCTCTAGTATCCTTTGCTGATCCAAACAGTGACACAGACCACACCAAAAGCCTACTCAGAAGCCTTTTTGTCTGGCTAACCAACCTACTCATTTCTGAATTGCCAAAGATTCAAAGACATTCATTTCACTGTCTGAGTTTATTTAGCCAAGAGAGAAAAATCTGTCTGAACTGGTAAACTCTTACAGGGTTTGCTGGTTTGGTTTTTTTCCCTTGGGGAAGGGGGTTTGTAACCAGTGAGAAAAATTTGTTTTAGAGTTGCATAGGCTAATATAGAAAAAAGGTCTTATTTATCTTGTCTTCCTCCAAAATCAAAGTCAGTGCACCCCTATCCACACTGAGATTTAAAGGAAAACTGGAAAGGGAAGCATCAACACTGATTCATAATCAAGTGCTTCTAGAAGTTCTCCTACTTTGGTTGACTAGTTGATTCATAAATTAACCTGGTTGTTGGCAATAAAAGGGCCCTTTTATTTATTTATTTTACATCCCTTGTTGGTTATTTTCTTTTTTTTTAAAGACATTCTGGCTTGGATAGCTTAGTACTTGGACCACTTACTGTTTATAGCTATGAACTTTGCTTTCCTAAAACCATCCAATATTCATTACTGCAATACACTGTTGTGCTCAACTAGAGGGAAATTTCAGATGCACTTACCTCCCAGCTGAGTCTGAAGCTGCAATGAGGCTGTAAGGTCACTGAGCTCTTCTGAGAACACTCATCTACACAACACATAGCCAATGAAATTCAAGGCCTACAAATATTCTAAGTTCCAAGAACACCTCTACAATGTGAAAAAAATCTACTGAAAATATTCCCTGTATATTCAAACTAAGTCATTCACCTCTCACGCTACATTATAAATCACTTATACTGCCCAGAGTGCTCTGCACTTCCTAGCTAGTTTTGAAGACATGATTGAATATGCAACCGTCTCCTGTTGTAGTTTTTTTTTAAAAAAAAGGTAAACTTTCCAGCCTGAAGTTTCACACTTTAAATCCACCTTCTGAAAGTGACACAGATTTACTTTAAAATTACTATCTCACATAAAAAGGAGGAAACTACTAGCAAAACAAGGTAAGAAATACCACTTTTATCAAAACATTTTAGCTCTGCCCTTCTTAAGTCTTTACAAGAGATAAATACAGCTGCAATCTATAAGATTGCCACCTTTGTAAGTACTGTACATAGCAGAGGACAGTTACCCAATAACCAGAAAATTTACTACAAAAATATATTATGTTTTGTAACATCTGCAGGTAAACAGCAAAAAAATGCTATTAAAAATGCAGTAAAATGCAGAAAAAACTAGTAGCCTACCATAGTGACCATAATGTTACAATAAAGTGCTGTTTGGGTTGGTTTTGTGTCTGTTGAAGTTCCTCTTATCTAGAATTTTAGCTTTCTTAATTCTTTAAAGTAAGATTTTTTTAAAACCATATCACCCCTTCTGGGAAGAACCATTGCTAAACTGCCCTGGATTAATTAAACTAAATTCACTGTAAATTAAGAGTTGAATGCCCTAAAATGAGCCACTTAAATAGGAAGTTTTGTTCTTAAACTTGCCCTACCTAGAATCAGCTCCAAAATGTAAAAATTACAGCCAGAAAACTACCATGATATTCCCCCCTAGGTTGCATCCTTACATTGAAAATGCATCTCTCATCATTGACTTCAGAACCCCTTTTGCACCTCGTGTATTTCCTTCATCAACCATCACTCGTGAATTAGAAGGAACCAGTATTTACACGGGAAGCTGTTTTCCTAGACAAATATTGGTACAATTTTTATTTAATAGCTGACAATACCGTATTGGTAGCACACAAACTGGGTTTATGACTCTTCTGGCTTCCCTACTCTTTGGGATTCTTCCTTAGTCAGTATTTTGCCAAGGACTGCATCGTAGTAAGGGCTGAAGACCATTTTGTTGTAGTTGACGAGACGAACGTACTTGGCAGCAACCTCTTCCAGCTCTCTTTGGATAGGGCCCAACCCTCCAGGGATAGCAGGTAGTGTTTTCTGGTGACTGGATGCAAGATAATTCTCCAGAAACTTCTGAATTCGAGAATCTGGAAAAAAACGGGGTTTGGTTTGTTTTCAAAAGAGAGGGTCCATTAGAAATGGGGTAATCTCACGTAAAATGCAACAGGCCTGAACACAGTCGAGTATCTGAGATATGAAATGGGAAGCCCAGCACGACACCCCCCCACCAGTTACCCAGAGAATGGTGACAGGAGAGCAGAGCAGCAGTGCCAGCCGTACCTATGAGCCTGCAGATGGTGTTGTCTGGATTGGCCACTGCTTGGATCTGCCCTTTAAGCACAGTCTCTCTCTCTGCTGAGAACGGTGTAAAGCCGTGCTGGGAAAGGCAGCTGTTCACTTCAGCACACACCTTCTCCCCGATGGTGGCCAGAGATTCCTTCAGGTTAAAGGAGCTACAGAATGTGGAGTAGAGCATTACTGAACTAGGTATTTACTTTTTTTCCTCACCTTTTGAAAATAAACCTTTCAATTAGAGTTGCCTTATCTACCAAATGCAATGGAAAAAGCATAATGCAGATAAAAGCCAGAATTATAAAGAATAGCACCTTTTAGAGATGTATGAAAAATAAAGCTGACCTCCAAACCAAGGGAATTAGGAGAGCATTAAAGACTTCCAGCCTGAACAATCCATACACACAAGAGCTGACTTTCTGCCTGCAGACAGCTCTGACTAATGCCAAACCAGCCACCAACCCTTATGTGTACAGCAATCACTCTAAATCTGCAGGCAGCTCACTGTGCCACACTCAGCTTCTTGCGGGAGCCTGGCCCAAACCATGGGCAGGGTTAGCTGCTGCCAGCCTCATGTGCCAGCCTGACATCATAAAAACACACTGGAAAAGCAATGTGTACATTTCATAAAAGAGCAGAGCAAGAAAAGACAACTCCAAGCGAGCGAGCTGAAATAAAACTGTCAGCCTGGCTCCTTAGAAAGCCCTCAGCACCTTCTCTGCCTATCCTGCAGTCCAGGAGGAGACAGAGAGCCTTACACCGGTTATTTACCAGGGTGAAAACAGAGCTACAGCTGCCCCAGTGTGACCAGGACCATTCCATACTCACGGAAGATGCGTTCCCGTCAGCAGCACCTTGACAATGGTTTTGATTTTCTCCGCAAATCCAGGCACATCAACGAGTGCTGGGCCTGCTGCACTGAACGTGACCAGGAGCACTGTCCCAACCAGGAGGAGCTGCTCCAGCTCCAGCTTTATTTCCAGGAAGCGGGTCTGGTCCATGAGCACTGTCTGTAAGGAGTGAGGAAGCCAGCACAGCACAGGGTCAGTTTGCTGGGCCGGGAAGGGACACTGGGATGCAACAGAAAAGGTACCACAACGACACAGGGAAGAGCAACGTGCTCAGCAGGACAGCACCAGCAGTGAAACAAAAAGCATTAACCCCTCTTTTCCAACTAAGCAGGTTTCAGAACTGAAAGAGAAGTAGTACAAGAAGCTCCCAATGAAGAGATAAACGTTTCAGTATTGCACTTGTCGCAAGGCTACAAATCCAAACAGCTTCTGTTATATCCCAGAAACAGAAGAGCAGAACAAGCACAGCACCCATTTTTTTTTTGTTAAATACCTACTTCTGGAAAAGGTCTGTTCACATGATCCCACTTCAGGAGCTTCAGATAGGCCTGATTTTGTACAGCAGCGAAGCACAAGGTGGAGGCTCCACCAGTAGCACCATCATTAGAGTGGGGAGGCAACATTTCATGTCCCAGCTTTGCAAGATCATCTGCTGCTTCTTGCAACCACTTGGTGACAAGGTCTAAAGAATCTGGAGAAGCAAGGGAAAAAAATCTTGTTAGGAAAATTCCCTCTCAAAGTTAGGTTTTTCCACCAATAATTTCCAAACAAGCCCATTAGTTACTATGACTAATACCCACAATATCAACTGATGACATGCATTTCATTTATTGCATCAAGCAGAACATCTAAAACAAAACCACACAGCTACAGGAAATCAGAGGTGAGATGATGCTGGGTAATCATGCCCTACACTGTATTGAGATTAAACTGGACTCCAGTGCACTAAGTGCAGAACTATAGTTCTGGCAGATTCTTTCTAACCACAGTTTTGGGGCACAGGCTGTCATTTACCACATGAACTTATAAAAATATCTGGGTTTTTTTCACGTTCTACAAGCAAAGACACGCAGTTTACTAGGAGGTCAGAGGGGAAGAAAGAAAGGAACAAAGTCATACTTGGCTGTTTCTCAAGAAACTCCTGAAACTTCTTTCTTTCATATTCAGCAGACTGCTGCATTAATTTTGGCCTAATACTACTGACAGCGAAGTTTGCCATATCCATTTTCATTAGGTCTAATACAGAGAAAATGGCTCTAAACAAACAAACAGAAAAAGTTATTCAAGGCTGCAGATGTTTCAGAGGTGCTGTTTACAAGATTTATTACAGACTGTCTAAGGAAAGAGCAAAAACATGCATGGGAAACAGTAACAGGGTGCTTAACCATTTAAAAAGCATGAGACAGAGAGAAAGCTTGAGCAAGCGTGTACATGCATGCATGTGCCTCTTCCAAGTAGGAAAGAAATCTTGCTCTCCTGTAAAAAAGCCTCCATGGAATTAACTTCACTAGCTCCATAGATTACATCTCCCAGGATGTGCAGTGCTGTATCTTGAGTATATAAAAAGCCATCTGGGTTTCCAAGCTTGCATGCTCTCTCTGTTGGCAGCCTAGAAAGCCAACCTCAGTGGCAAGTGAATAATCAGACCCAAGAGAAAAAAAGAAAAAACAAACACAAAAAACCCCCCACCAAATAACAACATCTTAATTTCAAAACAACCTAATTCCTGCTGGCCATAATTCTGCCAAGTCAATCCTGAACTCTTGGAAGCTTTGCAAATTAGAAAACAGCAAGGTTAGTGAAACTTCTAACTATTGAGGCCTTGAGCTGAGAATATGGTGACAGAGCAGAAGCCCTGATGCTCCCAGATGTGGGTACAACACACTCCCTTTAGAACTGACAGGACTTTATACAGGGAGTGGGGTAAAGAGAGCTCAAACTGGAAAGAAAGGACAAACTGGTTGGAAACCAGTAGTACTTTTTTCCTATGCTCCTGTGGGCTTTTTTTCTCCTTTTGCTGTTGATGTTAATTTTTGATACAAACTGACTCTTCACCTGCTGTCTTAAGGCTTATATGCATTTGGCATTTAAGAAAATGTCCTTCACTGACATGCAAGAGCCAGACAAATACCCCAACTCACCAGAACAGAGATGGTCCTTGTTAATGACTCCTGGAGCATCTCTCCCCTTCACACCCACAGCTGCTTCCCTTTCCCTATCACTCTTTTTTTTCCTAGGAGCTGCAGGTTGCCCTGCTGGAACACACCCCCCTACACATCTAAAACTATTTAAGGGACTCTGAACATGACTAATAAACACCATTTCAGTACCTGAACAGAGGAACTATTTCATGAATATCATTCAGTTTCTTAATTTCTTCATCTCGAGCTGGAGCACAGAGAGTCCCCATCATCCCAATAACAAATTTGACCAACTTAGAAATGTCAAGGGCCCCGTTTTCTGCCTCCTGTTTTATCAAATCCAGATCAAGAACTTCTGTAATCTGGTTTCTCAGTCTAGTATGACCAGGCAACAAGAAAGACAGGAGATTCTGAAATGGAAGGTTTTTAACAGTGCATTAGTTCTACATATCAAAGAGCACAAGGATCAAAACCACTTCTTATAGAGTCATAGAATCACAGAATGGTTTGGGTTGAAGCGACCCTAAAGATCCTTTGGTTCCAAGCTTGGCAGGGACACCTCCCACTAGACCATGTTGCTCAATGCCCCATCCAACCTGGCCTTGGATGCTTCAAGGGATGGGGCATATTCTTATTTAAATTAATTGCCCTTTAAAAGTAGAATTTCTCTCTTTTTTTTTCTTTTTAACCAACCACTCACCAACTCCAGATGTTTTACCTTGTTCTGTGTGGTACTGAAGTTACTAAGTGGTAAATACTCTATGGCACAGATCATACTTCAGACTATTGGGCTCAGTTTTATCAGCCCAGTGTTGGGGCATCCCATTGATTCCATAACTAATATCGCTGCCATAACATGAAGGAAGCTTGGAATTATGAAACTGGTATTACTTATCTTTTAATCATCTTACATGGGTTTGCATTTGGCTTTAAATTCAAATTTCTCCTCTGGGGTTATACAACTTATATACGTTCACAGACAATGACACAGTAATGAAAAAGAACAAGAGAGTCTTTTATGAAAAACCAAGCTTCAACCACTTTTGCTCATTCATATCAATGCACTACTCAAATTCAATAATTTACCTTGGTATCACATCATCTTACCTCTTTAATTTCTCCCAACAGTTTAATTGCATGATCATATGTTGGTGGATCTTCCTTTAATTGAGCTTCCAGACAATCCCAGAAAGCTTTATGCACAATGTCTCTTACTTTCTTTTCCAAGCTGTGGGTAAACATGACCAGTTAAAAAGAATAATACTTGTCTCTGCACCACCTTACAAAGATAACCTACAGCTCCTGAGGAAGAGCACGTAATAATATGAATATAATGTAATAATGAATATATGATGATTAACAGAGAAGAGACCTGTCATTTGATGTTACTTGGAAAAGCAAGAAAAACTGGATGCAGGACTTGGAATGGCTTATGTCCTAATAAAGGGTTACACACAAGCAAAGCTGGCTACAAATTAAAGTGCTTGAAAGTTCATCCTATGCTACACCTAAACTAGACAACTAAAATAAATTAAAAAATAAATCACCAAAATTACAGTGTGTCTTCAAAAGACCAGTATTCATGTTCCTTTTAAAGGTCTCACTACATAAAGGTGATTCTACCAGGTAAAAGTCATTAGTAAACCTAACAGAAATGAAGTAACTTCCCTGACACAAAAGCTTCTGTGTTTCAGTGCATAAATATTGCAACTACTCTGAGATAAGGGCCCAGATCAGTTTGTGTAAAAAAAATAGACAAATTCCACTGCTTCAGTACCAATTCCTAATTCAAAATGCTGCAGTCAGACTGGGCTATGTGGGAGACTGCAGCCTGACTCCTGGGACAAGAAACCACAGCACACTGGGATTTGTCCCACAGTTATTCCAAGAGGTCCACCTTTCATGCTCACACATATATCTGGGCAGCAGAACTGCACTTTTACCACCTTCTTCTGACATTGCTTCCTACTCCCTACCAGGCACTGCCAGACAAGATACCAGCCAGAGCCTCCACCTGATCCCCCAGAGCTGCTCTGCAGTTCTACAAATGCAAACTTTATCTCTAGATATATAGAGATATATTTTAATGGATATATTAGGTAACAATCTTACCTGTGTTCTGGTAACTCAGCTGGTTTAATCTGGAAGTCTCCATTGACAACAATCTCGTGTGCTAATGCCATGTTGGTGACTCCCTTGGCTGTTTCCATGAGCTCCTCTATGGACACAGGCCGAGGAGGACTGGCTGCAACGTGAATTACACTGTCAGACAGTTCTCTACAAAAGCCTGCAGAAAATAAAGTCTGCTAAGACTTTTGGGCCCTTTCCACCTTACTGACAGCACAGAGGGTCACATGGCAGTGTCACCTGAAGATTCTTTGCCTTCCCTTCCTTTCCCATCTGGTGGACGACACAGGTTTGGAGTATTACAGAAAGCAAAGGAGTGAGTCTCAGTTGATATTCAGGGCTCAGAACTTGCTTCCAAGTTCCATCAAGCTCTTTTAAGAACCAAACCCAAGCAAAACCCCACACCCAAACCAGTACTTCTTTATGATGGATTAATAGCATCTTATCATCCTACTCCATACTGTGGGAAGAAATAATTAAAATTACCAGCATTTTCACCACACTATTTCCACAAGTATTGTGTAGACATTGCCATTTCAATTTTACATTTTTCAAGGAAATTAATTAATCTTTAAAGCAGCCAGTAAACAAGTCACAAAAGTGTTAAGCAGTAACACACCAGTAGCTAATTACCCTCATTGCTTCCAGTGCAACTGGCACTCCTCCAAACTCTTCACCCAGAGGCCACCATCCAAGCAACAAAGGATGTCAAGACCTACTCCCAGCTCCAATGCCTAAGACCTCTTTCCCTGGCAGGTATTTGGGACTGACCAGGATGGACCAGCAGCTTCAAACTGGGCCCTGGGGCACATAAGTGAGTAGCAGGAAGCACCAAACATGAAAAACCAGGATGGTTTTCATTAGGAAGGAGATAAAGGTAGTGACTGACGGTGGAAATCTAGCAGGTAGAAGGTAGACAATTCAAAAAACTTAATTTGCTTTCTGGATGCACTGGGAGTTATGGCTCCTAATTGTTCTGGGCTACACAACATCCTCCTGGGCCACCAGTGGCATTGTTGTAGTGCAGGAAGTGTCACAGCCCTAAAAATAAGGCAACAGAAAGGCTGAGAAGGTGCCAAGGGTGTAGGTCATGCTGGTTTAGGGGAGTAATGGCAAGGTTCACCCTGGCTCCTCCAAAAGACACCTCGTGGAGTGGAATGGGGGAAAGAGCCACAGCAGAACTGCCCCAATGGATCCTCTGCACATCACTCACTTCAATTACAGTCCAGGCACAGGAGCAACACTAATCCCAAAATGAAAGAAATGAGCCAGGGATCTTCATAGGCTGGGTTCACTGAGATATGTTTTAGGCAAACTATTATGACAGTCTCATTTGATAACCCATGCCGATTTGACTTAGGAAATTACATAGAAAAGGTCTTTTAAAAGTATCTGTCCTTCACTTGTCTGCCACTCAGAGCTCTTCTGCGTATATGCAGTGTGGTTCCAATGTGCTAATTTTTCATTAATATCTTGCTCTTCTCCTGCAGCCCTCCTAAACCCTTGTTTCCTTCTGCTTGGAGCTTAATGTTGCAGGGTGGCTCCAGGAACACAGCAAGGATTGATATTCTGAGAAGCACCAGCAGACAGCAAAGTTCACAGCTGAATGAGAGAGCTCTTGTCTCACTGCCAAATGACTTCACTCCAGCAGTGGGTGCACTAAAAGCCAAGACTCTCATTTGCCACAGAACACTCTTAAATCACATCATCTGCTCCCTTAAACAAGGGAAGGGCTTGAAACCAACCACTTCTTTGTGGTAAAAAGCAGTGCAAGACTGTGCTATGCTTTTTACTTTCACGTGTTCAGAGCCTCTCTCCACACATACATCCCGTTTTCTATCAGGCAACCAGCAGGGCATAGGAACATAAACTCCCTCAGAACATCTCTTCTGTGTAACGTGACACTAAACACAACGCTAAACCTCGAGTAATAATGAACTCCATTAAAAAATAAAAAAATACAACAAACAAAATGTTACAGGCTGAGACACTCTCTCCAGAAATTCAGAACTAGTTATCTAAGCACTTCTGCCTCTTTGAATTGAATCCCTGGAGCCAGAAAACCTCCCCTTGGTTTCATCTATAGATTTGCCAGGAATATTTGGTAGCCATATTGCATCCAGCTCCTCATGGTAAAAGCAGAATGACAAGGAAAAATACGCCTTAGGAATAAGCTTAAAATATGGAGTCCTGCTTGACACTGCAAGTAGTATTAGGATAAAATATACAACTTTCCACCTATACTGTGAGGGGGATGACAGGACATTCCTTTGTTGATAACAGCCTTCCTTGCCCTGTAGTGGAAACAGAGGCTGCAACAATCCAGAAGGTTCAGCTGATAAGGCAAACAGCAGCAGCAGTAGCTGGAACACCCCAGGATGGTGCTTTA
Organism: Neopelma chrysocephalum; assembly: GCF_003984885.1. Lineage (NCBI taxonomy): Eukaryota > Metazoa > Chordata > Aves > Passeriformes > Pipridae > Neopelma > Neopelma chrysocephalum. The sequence goes on along the minus strand of NW_020897986.1, from coordinate 2,583,460 downwards.
CCCCTTCCATGAGCACAGACACACCAGGGTATTTAAGATATATGGAGATCAGAGCAACATGGTCACTGTGTATAATTAAGTACTGAAAAAAATGGGGAAAAGGGTGTTACAAACAGTTCCAGAGCAAACCATCAGGAGTCACACTATATTTAACTGCAAGATAGTCAAACTTGCACAGAATGGTATGAAACATTAGGATTGCCTCCACCAAAAACTGTAGATTTTTTTTTAATTTATATTTCATATAAAGCAGTTTTGCTTACACTTGGGTGTGTCATCTCTGTGAGCGCTCTGCCGTATCCTTTTCCGGACAGACTGATCCGGGTTGTCTGAGTTCTCCTCTTGACCATCCTCCAAACCACTCAGCCTTTCTTCACTTGAGTGCAGCTTGTCAGGATTCTGAGACATTTTCAGTTGGTTCCTTACAAAAAAGAAAAAAATATGGAAAAGGGAATGAACAAGCATTTTATGACATGGCTGAGTGGGAAATGTCACCAGGAGTTCTCTTGATTGAGAAAAAAATTAAGAATGAAAGAATTCTTATGAGGAATTATATGATGTCATCCCTATAATGGTAGGAGACCTTGACTCAGTGACTCACTTCCCATCTCCCACAAAATGGGATGCTTTCAACACAGCTACCATTTATTAATCTGCATTCCTACTAAATTCTCAAAAATCTGAAACTGCTCCCTTTTGCCATAATGATACAGATGAGAGAGAAAAAGATATTTAGTTCTCTTTCCTAGCATTGCTTCTGAGAGAGCAGTGAAAAAGACCTTCAGAACAGTATTACAGAAATGTTTTACAAAAAGATTATGTCAAATGAGATGTTTCCTCACTACAAAGCAATAAGTCTTCCTCAACATAACATACTCCTGAACTATGATCTACCCCAACTGCTCAGAACTTAAAAGCTTTTGCTCTGAGCCATCCAAAAGCATTAAGAAGCAGGAAAAGGACTAGAGAGAAATCAATATAATATTCTACTCCCATATTTTCATTCCATGCAAGAGTCATGATTTATGCATAAAATTTCAGGGGTTTTTAATAAAGACAGTAAAGAGCAGTTATAGTATTTAAAATATTAGTTTATTAGACACCATATTACATTAATTTTTTATTATATTACCAAAATATTTATATTACATCACAGACACATGCAGTGCAGCCAAAGTTATAATGAAAAAATTACCATAAGAGAAGCAAGTCTCACCATTCATTATCTTCGCTTATTTCACACTCAGATTTCCCTCTGAAGAATGTAATTTCTACATCCACCATGAAAACTGTCATGCAGGAAGCTGCTGTTAAGACTTCAGTTTTACAGAAATCTGTTAGAGAGCATCTGATGTCTCTAAACTCAATTAAATAGCCTGGATGTTCTGTGAAGTGGGAGTCAGAAAGAGTCTGCCTTTCAAAATAAAAGAAAGCTTCTGGAAAAACTTCCTCTTTCCCCTGGTATCCCACCATCCCCACTTTCAAAATTTGAAAGAAACAAGCTCTGAGCAAGAGATTCACCCTCCAGAGGCACCTCACAGCTACTAGGAGAAAATACTTGCAGCACCAAAGAGGATGCAGCAGAAGCAAGCAACAGAGCAGAAATATAAAATGCACACTGAGACTTTTTTATTTTCATACAACAGCTGTAATAACCAACCCTGCTCCATCAGTGCTTAAATTGACTGCACCAGTGGGATTCTACAGGACAGTTGGAAAGCTCAGTGCATGTAAGGAACAGTTTTGTTCCACAGCAATGACTCAGGATCATCATCTTGCTTGATGCATGAGAGACAACAGCATGCAACACTTGCCCACAGCACTGTGTGATTTCTATTTTAGAAAAGGAAACAGCACAAAAAGCATGGGATAAATTACATGGGAAAACCCAGGCATCAGTACAGGTATTGTTAGAACCATACACTGGCCTACAGCTGAAACAGTCACTGATGTCCCTGCTCCAAATGCTTGACTATGTCCCTCTTCACACACACAAAGACTGGGACATGAAAGGGTTGATCTGTGCACAGCTGCAGTCACATTGCCACCCTCTGAACCAAGGCAGAGAGAGCCTCCAGCCAGGTGTAACTCCAGGCATCCCACCCAGCAAGGAACTGGGAAACCAGTGGGAAACCAGTGACACACTCCAGGAGAAGTGGATCTCCCATCTGGGGGACAGAAGGTCTGTTACTGCAAGCACTCCACCAGCAAGAGGATGAGGAGCTCTGATAATAAAGGAGTTGTTCACAAAGAAGATCACGGCAAAAAGTTGCAATATAAAATAAAAAACAGGACTGGTTAAACAAAGGAGGGAGGCCTATTGTTGAATTTGGCTGGGATAAAAGCATTATCATAAAGGCTTCCACATTCATTCCACCAGACTAGACAGCCATTCTTCCTATCCGCTCTCATCCACAAAGCATCCTCCTGAAGTCAAAATCTGAACCACAAAGATGACTCAACCAAGACACACTTAAGTCTTTAAAGCACATAACACTTCCTAGTGCCTCTCAATCTCTCACTGCACTTTAAGCTCACTATGCTGAGAAAAGCAGGGAAATATAATATACTTTACTTACAGAGAGGAAATCGAGGTGTGAGTTAAGCTGCCTGAGGACTCACAGAAGACAAATGACAGGGACAAGATGACAGTCAGTCTCATGACTGCTACCCCAGCTTTGCCCACCAGGCCATCATTCCTACCATGCAGACTACATCCCATTAAATGGCAGCTCAAGACCTACAGCCTCAAACCCAAAAGTTTCATTTAATTACCATTTGTTTAAAAAAAGTCCTATTTCAGCTGTGGAAGGCAGGTAGAAGAACTCCTGGGCCATTCTACCAAATGACTGTTCAGCAGATGAGTTAAACAGGCACACTTGTTGTGTTTAGTTGTTTAGTTTGCAATAGTCTACTCTTTTCTGCTGGATTACTGCTATTATTTGCCAGAACACGTCTAGAACATATCCTCTTTCCACTGGGTAAATAAGCTCGACAATATCTCTTCCAGAAGCACAATCATCATCTTTCCTTTCACAGAAACAATTCTGCCTCTTAATGGAGCAAAGTCTACTTCTTGGCACTTTCATTTATTTTTAATAAAAACAGAAATGCAGGAGAAAACCCCAACAGATTAAAATTTAAACAAAACATTTTTCCACCGGCTCTTTTCACATCGAAGGTCCTCAAACCATCTGATGCGCACACCAGCACTACGTAAATTTCACTCTGCTTCCATGGAGCACACCTTAATCAAGGTTGAAGCAGTTCCTTCTCACCACCAGCGCTGCCCCACTGCTCTGTAGGAGACAGCACTTGACAGCTGCCCTAACCCTGAGGGCGCTCTGCCTCAGGCTTCACTCCAGCGCTGAGCTCTCTGCCCTTCCCTCTGCTCACCCCCACATCGCAGCCTACTTTCCCTTCTAACCCAGCAAAAGGCGAGCCGCAGCCCCGTCCCCCTCCAAATGACAAGGGATGCTTGTGAAATTCCGCAGTTTT
>NW_020897986.1:2513982-2579562 GCF_003984885.1 Neopelma chrysocephalum | reverse complement strand
TGGGCCGGCGCCGCAGCCCCAGCGCAGGGCGGGCCGCGGCGGCTCCGGGGCGGGGCGAGGGGCCCCCGCGCCCGCAACGGGGGGTTTTCCCTCCGGGAAGGGGTGAGGAGCCGCTCTGCTCCGCGCCGAGGGAGCACCGACAGCCCTCAGGGCTCCCGGCGGCTTTGGGGCGAGCGAGGTCCCGGCTCCAAACACAGCAAGGGCTGCGCCCCAATAACCTGCGCCGGGGCTCTGCAGAATCACAGAATGAACGAGGTTGGAAAAGACCTCTGAGATCATCGAGTCCAACCTTTGACTTAACACCACCTTGTCTACTAGACCATGGCACGAAGTGGCACATCCAGTCTCGTAAATACCTCCAGGGACGGTGACTCCACCACCTCCCTGGGCAGCCCGTTCCAGTGCCCAGTCACTCTCTCTGTAAAAAACTTCTTCCTAATGTCTGATCTAAACCGCCCCTGGTGCAGCTTAAGACCGTGCCCTCTTGTCCTACTGCTGGTTGCCTGGAAGAAGAGACTGACGCCCACCTGGCTACACCCTCCTGTCAGGGAGTTGAAGAGAGTGATGAGATCTCCCCTGAGCCTCCTCTTCTCCAGGTTAAACAACTCCAGCTCCCTCAGCTGCTCCTCACAGGACTTGTACTCTAACATAGAGGGATAGAGAGATGTATGACTGCTCCAACCGCACTGTACCGATTCAGATTAAACCCACCAAGCAAGCAGGGAAAGCAGCCATGGCTCATCCTTGCTGTCCTTAAGACACCTCATCCAGCTCACAGCAGTTACTCCCAAGTGAAATCTTAGGTACTTTTGGAGGAGCTGTACCACCCCAAGCAGAGGAAAGGCCATGCTGACCCTGCCTTGTGCCCACTGGTGAACATTCGAGCCCTGTTCCTCCCTGCAGGCTGCTTTTCCATACCCTGAAAGCAAACTTGGCAGCAGAGCCAGCTCAGTAACTCACAGGGCAGGATCTGTAATTCAGAACTCTCACTGCAGCAGGCAATGCCCACAGGCAGGAACTCATTTTCAAGATAGAAATCTCATCCTCTTAACCATGATGTTACATTAGGCAGGAGTTAGAAAGGGAATACACTTCTGCTGAAAGGGGAACCAATGCAGCACCATAAGTAACTTATTTTAACATATTTTTCCTAAGAACAAGGAACTGCCTTTCCACCCCCACATTTTTAAGTAAGTTAAGCCAACTGTTCTGAGGAAGTACATTTATAATAAAGAGCTTTCAGTTAAAACTAAGAACTACAAAATATAACTACTAAAAAGCGATTATACCCCCCCCACTACTAGAACTGCATATTTTTTAGAAGTCCTTTCTAACTGACTAGAATAAGCTTTTCACACGTTTTTCATCCATCCCCCATCAGGACACAGTAACACGTTGTCCTATTGCACACCAAGCCCTCAGCTCTGTTTCACAGAAAGCACTTGGGCCACCAGCACCACACACCACTAATGACTGAAGAGTTACTTAGGGAGACATTACAATATCTCACATGGGGCTGTGTTTTCAAAAATCAGATCACTATGTGTTTGTAACACTTATTACTACCTTGTTGTCATAATTAAACTAGCTTTTGTTCCCAAATAGAAGAGAACAAAAATGGAACAAAATTTGTTATTTCTTTCAACAGCAGCTGTAATGAAGTTTGGCTGATATCATCCCAAAGATAACCCCAAAAGAGCCAAAATTACATCTCTCATCATGCTCTATATCTGCCTGCAGTTGCCTGTGTTGCAAAGCTTGGGATTTCCACCATAGCCCAGACACAGATAAGCTATACAGCCACAAGACAAGCCAAAGGCCTTTCCTTTGCTCCAGCTCTTTTCTAATTACAGCTGGTGCCATCAATAAGAGTTACAGTCAGAGCAAAACACTGCAGGGATGAAGATAATCAGCCATAACCAGTACATCCTGTGGCAACCAAAGCCAGACTGATTTAAAAATCCAGAATACCTTTACCATCCCAGGAGAGTCAATTCCTCAATATGGTGCCATTTTAGCTGAAAACAGCACAGTAATTTGTCATACACATAGACAGTATAGTTAGCTGGCAAGCTTGAAGGAAAGCTGTGGAACATCAAGCAGGAGATGTCATTCAGCTCTGTCCATTACATAGCAAGTCAAAGATCAATGCTACGTGTCAGTCACATAATACAAGGCAAATTAGAAAAAAAAAATGTTCAGCATAAGATTCAGTGCTGGGGTAAAAGGTGAGAGAGATATCTCATTCATGGTGTCTTCCATCTCAGGAATTTTGATATTTGAAGAGAGGGAGTCAATAGACTTGGCTTTAGGTGAGGAAAAGGAAGGATTATTTTGGTCCTATAGCAATTAAGAATGAGAAAAGCTAAACTATAAATAAAGGCTACTTTTGTACTGTTGGCTTTGGTAATAATTGAATACATTCCATCGATTTCCACAAAATAACTTTATTAGGCACAATACATGAATACAAAAATTTACAAATATATTAGTGTTTTCAATGCTGGAGTATACAAAGTAATCTCTATTTAAAGTCTCACACACACATATTAGTAACTCTGTCTCCAAAATACTGCATAAAAATACTTGGATTACTACTATGAAACTGGTCTAGCAGTCTCTTTCTCTCTTTGTCAGAGAGCTTTGAGTCTTCATCGATGGCTTTCAACAGAGACAACAGCTCATCTCTCGTGGTCTTCTCCGTATTGGAGCGATACTCTCTTTCATCAAGTTTTTGGCAAAAGGTATAGCCTAAAAGGAAAAAAAGAGGCATTCAGAGTTAACACCACACTCAGCCACCCTAGGGATTCCACAGATCCATCCTCCTTTAGAGCCAAATTAGTCATTGTTACAGCAAGTCTTTTTGCATCATCTATTTCTCATTTGGGTGCATGATGAGATTCAAAAGCTCAGTTTGAACTGTTACCTGTTATCTTACTGGGATCCTGGCCTTTCTGCAAAGCCAGCAGTTTATTGCTGACCATCTTATGCAGTGTCCCCGGGATCTTGAAAAGAAAGAGATGACAATGCATCTTAGAAAAGGCAATTCTGCATAGGCATACAAGATTAGCCAAAACCTGCTCATTTTCTAGCTCTTACCTTTAACACATCTCTTTGGTTGTCCACAAGGAACAAGATCAGGAGGTCAGTTTTCCCTCTGGATAAGTTTTTATTGTTGATAATAGCTTTAGAGAATGTTCTTTTCACAACCATCCTGTTGTCACTCTAAAGAACAAAGTGAATTAAGGATGAAAAGAGGAGAATCAGTCTCCCCCGTTGTTCTTCCAGTCATTGCTCTTCCTGTAGTCACATATTTAAGCTACACACATGTTTTCCTACCAGTGTCTGACCTCTAGATCTCAGTAAGTGTAAAGCATCTATTAAGTACACACTTACCTCCTTCTGTAGTTTGAGCTCAGAACTGTGTGCTGCAACAGCCATGAAGTACAACAGTCTCCTGAACTCCTCCCTGACTTGGCTGTCTAGAAGTTTCAAATACAGTTGAAGAGCTTCTAAAGATTGCTCCATCTTCCCATTCACTGGGGAGAGATAAGGATATCTATTGCCATATTTATTTAAATAAATGTTGCAATAAAACACCTAAATTATCCACTGAAGGGACGTTCATCTCTCTACACAGAACTGGTCAAACTAAGCAATTGATTCTCACAAAAACTTCTCACAGGTTAATGAGAGCTGCTTGCAGACAGTCTGAGAACATCGCACATACAGACTTTCAGACTGATATTTAAAGTAAGCTCACTTGCAATTAAGTTCAATTACAGTTGAGCCATCTTGAATGGGATGTGAAATATTGCAAAGAGAAAATAGTTCTGTCAAAGAAATGAGTGACCTCTTGTTGTGGAAATAAAGATCTCCCAAAAAATGAGAAATATGTTCTTGATACATGGGCTAGTGTGAGGAATTAACTGCAAACCACTTTGTAGAGCTTGGCTAAGTTTTAATTTGCCTTCCTATGCAGAATAGCCATTTTAGATGTGTGAATTATTTAAATGAAGTAGGTTGTACTAATATCATCCCCTTATTATGTAGGGAGGAAGAATAGGATATAAATGCAAACCATTCCCACCAACAGGACAAACTATTCCCATGGAACAAGAAATAGGATGAAAAATATGGAGAACAGGGATAAGATGTTAATTGAGGACTAAAACATCAAAAGCTTTCTAAAATGTTGCCTAAGCAAAATTTAAGAAACATTTCTGTGTTAAAAAAAAAAAAAGAAAAGTTGTGAATGGGGTACAAAGCATCTATACAGCTTTCAGTTTAGCTCTCATAGCATAAATATTTAATATTAGGCCATATTTATGTTTCACTTCCCATGGATATTTAACTTCCATGTATACCAATTGCTACCAAATTATAGTGCTCCATTTTCACAGCCATTCTACACAGACCTGATCAAAGATTACAGAACTGCATAAAGTCAGGACCAAAATCAAGCACAGTCTTTATGACTAGAAGTGAAAAGAAAAAAAAAAATACTTGCAGAAGTCAATATTTAATCTTGGCTGCTGAGGTAAACACTCAGTTTCTCAATACGTATCTCACACAAGCATTGGAGCACGGCTTTATTTTACTTACCTAAAAGTTCTGCAATTCCTAAATGGATTTCAGGTGCATGGCTTAACAGCGGTTCCTTTTTTTGGCTGTAGCATCTACCAATGTTGTCAAACAGCAGCAGTTTCCATGCATCTGCTTGATCTGGCTGATCAGGCAAGTTCCTGCTAATATCCACCACCATATGATCCGGAAGGTATTCCAAGCAATCTATCGCTGCCGAGAGCCATTCGTCTGTCCTGGAACACAGAGTGCTTCAGGTTTGTAGCATTGCCTACAGGTGCCTTTTGGGGCTGGTTGCTTTGCTTTCCGTAGAAAGCAGGGAGACTGGTTTCTCAATCCCAGTGAAAACTGCATGGGTAAGTACCTCAATACATCAGAAATTCTCACACACACAGGGCACTTTACCTGACACGCTCAAGTGGATCATAGTCATACACCTCTTTGTTATGTACTTAATCAAGATGAAGAATTAGTAACCCACACAGGTAAACAGTCACAAGCAGTTAAACCTGAAGTCAGTGATGTCCTCTACTGTGAGATAAGGACATAATTATTGCTAGATAAACAGAAACATGAACCTTGATCTGATTCAGACTGGTAAAAGCTTTTCAGACAATATTTTTAACTCTGCGCACAGTTTCAAGCTCAGCATTCTTGGCTCTTTTAATATAGTAAGAGGAACTAAACTATTCCCTCAAAAGTAATGTTTTTAGGGAAAACTTTCAGGTTGGTAGTAGAAAGCTCTATTCTTCCCTCAATGCAGCAAAGAATTTCCCCTCTGAACACCATCAATGCATTCAAAACCCATTCCAGTGTGCAGCAGAAATTGTCTCACTGCTCTAGCTTAGAGCTAAGCAATTGTTATTTACCAGTTATTCCAGTCAAGTTCAACAGGGAGCAAAGTGCCTGCTCAGTCCTTTCTGGCAGGACTGAGACTACTACACTTCTACCCAAAGATAACTGTGCTTCACATTCCCATGAAAGCAGAAAGTCTTACAAATCTGCAGAGGAGAGCAATGAATACTTACTGTGAGTCACTGAAAGCCTTGAGGATCTCTCTGTCTAGGTAGGTGCTTGTGATGACATACCCAGCTCCCTTCCTTGGCTGAGGTCTGATCTCTTGATGCTCCAGCAGAGACTCCAGGAGGGGAAGGTCAACCAGCTGCAGCAGACGAGCGATTGTTTGTTCTTGCCACACTTCATTAATAACTGGGAAGGGTGGATACACAAAGCACATGGAGACTCAGCAAGTGCAAAAACAGATTATGAGAAAAGGACAACTCCCTCCCATCAGGCCTAACCTACCAGACTAATTTTACTAAAATAGAGATTTACAGTAGCAAAGCGTGTGGCCCCTTATCACCTTGAAGTGAGTTTTATCACCACAAAAGGCAAAAATTACCCATTTATTTACTTAACTACAAGTGTGGGAGAACAGCTTTTTGGATAAGTTTGAAGTGCCTTACATTCTTCGTGCTCTAATTTGCAAACAATCGTTGCTCTAGATAAGATATTAAAAAAAAAAAAAGGCGTAATAGTGACACTGTCCTTATCACAGCTTCCTAGGATGTTTCCCCGTGATGAAACCACAGTTTCTAGGATGCATTAGCGTTTTTAACCAAGGAAAAAAACACATTAGATCATAGTTTAATCCGAAAGGGACGACATGAGTTGTCAAGAATAGCTTCACACACTACTGGAGTGCTGGATGTGCAGATAGAGAGTTCAAAAGCCAGGGAGGAACTCCAGCTGGCAGGAGACTATTGGCCATGACTAAGTCAAACACAGAAGTAGTGCAGGTAATTGAATACTATAAAGAACATTCCTAACTCAAATCAAGCTCTATACACTGGATGTTCTTCTCCACAAAACTAGAGATGATGGCTCTTGTCTCATAGAAAGGTAAAAAGCAAGTCTGCAACAAATATAATTTGCCTTTTCACGACACGGTGTTCAAAACAAAATACTATGAGAGTCAGTTTGTCTCCCTCTCCAATCTGACAGGCATAAGTCTTTCCAATCCTACAGCTTTACCTTCCTTCTCCCACAAACAAATGACTGTGATGTTATTTGGCTTACCTCGACGGGACAAACTATCCAAGATGTTTACTTGAGGGGTATTTGCAGGCTTTAGACTCAGGTTTTCCCAAAGATCCTCCAAGTTTTCCGGTTTGACAGGAGTGGAGTGGAACAACATGCTCTTCTCATGTCTGAGATTAAAAACAGTTTTTATATATATCTATATTCATACATATAGATAACCAAATGTATCATGCAACATATAGATATGAATAACTGTCCCAAGATTAAGAAGTGTTCTCTCCTATACAGATATTTACACTATCTTCCCCCTCTTCTCTGCTGCCTGATACTTCCTTTGCCCAAGTCACCCAGGAGAACATATGATGCCTTAAAGAATTAATTGCATGTAACAGTTGTGTGCACAGTTCCTCCCTTGGAACTTGTCACAGCTGGCATCAGCAGGTTACTTCAATTACCACAGAGAAAGTTTAAGAGGATAAATGGTTAAGCAGGAGAAATCAATTTTCAAAACCCAAATAAGACTTCCCCCCCCTCAAAACTTCCAGAGTTTTAAGGCATTATCCATGATAACGAAGTGAGGACAAAAATTTAGTGGTGTTCTTGAAAAACCAAGGAGGCAATTGCTCCCTAGTTATGGGGCTTGTTCACGCCTTCAGCTAATGGAAGCCTTCAGAAACCTGTCACCTGCTTCTGTGTGCTGGCCAATTCTTCTCACAGCTGCTTGCACAGGCTGTGGAGTAGACAGAATTACTGCTCCAGCCACAAAGTTACCATTCCTCCAAGCATATCTATTTAATTTAAATTCCCAGGGTTCCTTTGGTTTAGGACACAGCAAAAATCCTTCTGATGCCCACTGTCTTTACTACAGATGTGACAAGCTGCATGGATCGATGGATCTCTTCCTTTCACTAAATGAACAAACGTAACCCAATGGATCTGTGCCCTGCCCAGAAGAAAACCACCTTCATTCAACACTAATAAAACATGAATACTCATGTTTAATGACTGTTTGTCCAATATGTTCTAAAGTCTACTTTAACAATTCTTGTGATGAAAATATTTTTAAATACCACACTTGATTAAAGTGTTTTTAATTTCTCACAAATTCTCCTCTTTCCAAATAAAGACTTGGGACAGTTTGATTTAGTACACAACAAGAGCTAGTGGTCCAGAGGGGAGAAGCAGGATCGAGGAACTATTTTTATTCTGTCTGTTTCTATAATTCTCTCATCAGGGTTGATGCCTTCAAGTTCACATCTGCTACTCTCATTAACGTGTTGGTCACATAAGGAGGGGTTTTTTCAGGTCAATAATATGCACTTTTGAAAATTGCAAATATTGCTAAAACTATTGTATTTAATACATCAGTGGAGCTTGTAAGAATATGCTGGACTATGTGTAGAGATGAAGACTAAAAATTGTTCAAGGGAAGTTACTTTGCAAAGTGGCATCTACATAGCACGTGCTCTGCTTTGTGAGGGATTACTTAGTACCTGGGTTTTCTTTGGCCACTCCTAAAGAGACAGAGAAACAAAACCTCACCACTGCACTTGCCTCTGGTTCTAGGATGGTGTGCAATAGCACAGCAGCAAAACAGCCTGCCACCTAGTCTAGGAAGAAGTCATATATGCATAAAGAAATGGCTAAAAGAAAAGCCAAATTTGAAGTGTAGAAGAGCAAAGATGATGAAAGGGGGAAACAATTTTTCTTTTAAAAGATGCATGGATTACTGGTTTATGCCAGAGCCAGATGTGCAGTGACTAAAGATTGCTCTGTTGCATTATCCTGTTTGATGCACCTGAATTCCAGTGGGTTATATGGGTTTAGATCACTATCAATATGCACTTAATTTCTACCCTCCTACCTCCCTCCCCCAAGGCAATGTGATAACAGACACAGAAAACAAGTTACTATGCAGGTTGAGTGATTTACTCTCCTCAAATTGCTGTTTCCTACCTGTCTTCCACCCACAAACATCTCATCTGCATAGTATCTATTTTTTCCCCCTCTGGGTCCTGTAATTGTACAGCAGTTTTCCCTTCTCTCCCCCAGAACACTTAACATTTTCCTGTTGTAAAGAAATTCTTCCCTTCACACCCCACGTACTAACCTTTGTGGGGTACACTGCAGGTAGTCTTTATCAAATTCTGTTTGGTTTGAGGCATTTGTGAACCTGTAGAGGCTGCTGCTGCTGTCTTCAAACACAGACCGCTTGTCTTTCCCAAAGACCCTCGTCGAAACAGCCTCAAACACTTTGTAATCCATCAGCGCCTGGCACACGCGCACTACTTTAGCACGGGAAATATCCACATCCCCAAAATACTTGTTCTGTAGGAGATGGGCAAAGACAACATCCACAGCATCTGAGCCAATGAAACAGTCATGGTGGCACTTCAGGTTCTGGCGGCGCTTTTTCACTTCCACTTGAGTTTGGAGAGCGCTGATAATGCTGCTCCAGACGTACGTCGCTCCGAACGGCTTCTGGGCCAAGCTAAAGCCTGAGAACAGAGACAACAAAGACTGAATTCATGCTGCAGCTAGAACAGAACAGCCCCCTTTCTGGCTCCTAGCTTTCATGAATCTCCTAAGGATTTAAAAAAAAAAAAAATCTTCGAGACTTCCACTTTGGCTTGGGTTGTTTATGCGTTAACACTTTGTGACTTCCTTAGCAGGTCTGTCTGCTGTGTGCTGCTCGCTCTCTCTGGTGGTTCCTCTGGCTACATCAGCCTAAAGCTGTTCGACCACGAGTTCCTGGTTTTTTTTCAGCCTCTCTTTCTGGCACTGTCCTTTTGTGTGTCCCTCTGTCACCTAATGGTTACACTTGCAGAACCTACTCCTAGGCACGGTGTCCCACAACCATGAACCAGCTGTAGGTACTTGTAACTGCCCTGTTAGTTCCTCTACTAATGCCAACAGCTGGGCAGGGAAGAGGGAAGCAGGGATGAAGAAACACATCAGAACCTTGTTTCCCGCAGGATTGTGCACACACACAAGCTACCTAATATCAGTGCTTAGCACATCACTAACAAGTTCAAGGATTCTCTTAAGACACCACTCACTGGACACTCGTCCCACCAAACAAGGTCCTGCCACCACAGCTCCTGCTGAGACCTTGGCTCTGTGTGCTCACTGCCACTTCCTTGAGCCTTCCCTCCCCCAGTACAGCCACTGAACTATTACTCATTTACCAGTCTGATTAGAGCAACATGCCAGCAGCCAACAGTTTGACCGGAGGCTACATTCAGCCTCCACAAGGACTTGAAAACACACAAAGTTTACAGGTGGCACTTAACTGGGAAGGGCTGCAGCCACCAGAGAGACTGGAATTAGAAAACATGTTTTTCAGTAAGTCAGATGAATAATTTAGTAAGACAGGAAACTGGGGAAGAAGAGGGAAATCAAAAGTTGAAGGACAAAATATGGAATGAAGAGCTGGCAGCAATCCTACAGAAAGCCATCTGGGATTGTGACAGACCTCAAACCAAATGAATTAACAGTGCCATGCAGTGTTTGAAAAAAAACAACATGCAACTTCTTCTGGAACATATTACCATGAGCATTTTCCACAGAGATGCAGGAGGTGTTTTTTTTCCTGTTCTGTTTAGTCTGAAGTGGCTTTACTTAGAGAATTGTATTCCAGTTTGGGGCACCAGTGTTTCCAGCTGATCTCCATCTACCAGAAAGCCCAGAAATTAGGAAATTAGCACGGGGAGGCAGGAAGGTAGAGAGGCAGTAAAGACTGATGAGGAAGCAGAGAACACAATTTTAACACACGAACACTTATAAAGGACAGCAATAGTTATCTTTCTGAAAAGATTCATGTCATGGGAAAAAAAAAAAAAAGCTTTTTAATGCACAGGATTGAGCCAGCCAAGGTAGCAATCTTCCAGAACCAGCAATTTCCAAAGTTTTAAACGTACAAGACAGAGAAGGCACACACACTTGTTGGTACTTTAACCTGATGACACCTTCAGGCAGGCAGAACAAACTCAACAGAACGCAGAGCAAACTCAACAGAATGCAGAATTCGCTTCCAATCCTACACCTGAACAGCAGACTGACCTCTTCGGAAGGAAAAAACCCAGCCCAAGCCCGACACCACCAAACACACACCAACGCTGGGTTCTGTTGCTAAAATAAATACCAACACATACGCCCTGCAGTAATTAGCCGTACTAACCACGGCTTTATCACCTCTTCCTTACACACACACACATAATACCACAGAAAAGATTTGAGGGAGGTACAAGTGTGGCGTCAAGGATACAAGCTCCCACAAAGTTAAAGCGCTGAAGGCAGGAAAGAAAACCAAAAACCAGTTCCCAGCGAGCGCCACCTGCTCTTAACCTCAACCCGCTCTCCGGCCACGCAGCTGCCCCGCGCTGCCCTGTCACCCTCCCCGCCCGCAGCTCCGGGCTCTCCCGGCTCTCTCCCTGTCGCGGAGCTGCTCCGGTGCCGGCACATCCCGGACGGGGCCCCCGTGCGGAAGCACCTCCCGGGTCCGCAGCGCGGCCAATTTTTGAACCTCCGGGAGCCGGGAAAGGCGCCACACGGAGCTGAAGCCGGCGGGGCTCCGGGGCGGAGCGGGACGGCTCCAGCCCCCATTCCACGGCGGGGCAGCCCCATCCCGTCCCGTCCCATCCCGTCCCGCTACCCCCAGGTGCGGGCAGCCCACTCCCTGCTCCCTATTCTCCCCAGCCCCGTTCCCCACTCTCCTCAGCCGTACCCGGGGGCCTGGCGGCGGGGCTGCAGACGGCGCTGAGGTTCAGGGCCGCCGCCTTCTCCCGCACCGTGGCCATGGCGAGCGCCGTCCCCGCGGATGTGCCGCGCCGGGCGGGCCCGCGGCTCAGGGAGGGACCCGCGGGGGCGGAGCTGCCGCGCCCACGCCCGGGGGAGGTGCCCGAGCCCGGGGCACAAAAGGCAGCGACGGCCCGGCCGGACTCCCCCGGGCACTGCCCGGCCGTCCGCCAACGCGGTTTCGTTTCCTGGGCAATCACAGAATCCCCGGAGTTGGAAGAACGCCCTGCAGATCGTCCGGTCCAACCCCCCCTGCTAAGGCAGGGTCACCCGGAGCAGGTGACACAGGGACGCATCCAGGTCAGTTTTGGATGTCTCCGGAGACTCCACGACCTCCCTGGGCAGGCTGCTCCAGTGCTCTGCCATCCTCAGTGGAAAGAAGTTTTGCCTCGTGTTAAGGTGGAACTTCTTGTGTTTCAGTTTATGGCCCATTGGTCCTCGTCCTGTCATTGGGCATCACTGAAAAGAGCCTGGCACCATCCTCTTGGCACCTGCCTTTGGGAGATTTATACGTACTGACGACATCCTCTCTCAGTCTTCTCTAGACTAAGCAGGTTCAGTCTCTTCCCATAAGGAAGATGCTCCAGATCCCTCGTTTTCTTTGTGGCCTCTGCTGGACCCTCTCCAGCAGCTCCTTGTCTTTCTTGCACTGAGGAGCCCAGAACTGGACACCGCTCTCCAAATAAGAACTGCAGGATCCATAGGCAGCAGCGGGAAGGGGGGAAATGTTGCAGGGAGCTGGTGCTGCCCGGGGTCAGGGCCCCGGTACGAGGGCCCCGCTGTTCCCAGATGGGAAACTGCGCCCTCTGCCCTTACACACCGGCGGGAGCAGCCTGGCCCTTCCTACAGCACTGGGAACACCACCCGCATTCCTGGCAGCAGGATACTCGTCCCTGGTGAGTGATCAGGTGCTGGATTTCACAGAATGGGTCAGTTTGGAAGGAAACACAGTGGGTCATCCCAGTGCACATGGCACAGGATTGTGGAACAATATTCCAGATGGTTCTGGAATATCTCTGGTGAGGGAGACTCCATTGGGCAATCTGTTGTAAAGAAGTTCTTCATGTTCAGGTGAAACTTCCTGTGCATCTTTCTGCCCAGTTGCCTCTTGTCCTATTGCTGGGCCCCACCAAGCAGAGCCTGGATCCACCTGTTAGGTATTTGTACACATTGATGAGGTCCCCTCTCAGTTGTCTCTTCTTGAGGCTGAACACACCCAGCTCCCTCAGCCTTTCCTCGTAAGAGATGCTCCAGTCCCCCAGTCATCCTCATTGCCCTCTGCTGGACCCACTCCAGGAGCTCCACATCTCTCTTAATTAATCTCTCTTTATTTACCCTGTATTTACGGTGTCATTTAAAACCCCAAACCAGCCAGATCTAGTTCTGTGAGTTAACCTGAGCACAGGCCTCGTATGTGACTGTGGCTGAACAACTGAACACTGTCCTTGGCTGTCACCAGGATCTATGGCTTGAACACCCACATGTGGTTGAAGTTTTCCTCTGGTGTCTTCTATGAGCTCCTTATTATAGCAACAGGCATTTCTCACTGCAATGAAATAATAAATTCACTTTCAGGGTAATAAAAGTGTTTTCTACTGTCTGCAGCAAACTGTTGAGAGATTCAACATCATTTTCTAAGTATGGGTTATTTTGATAATTCATTCTTACTCAATGAAAGCATATTAGAACAACATAAAATCAATTGTGTTTTCAGACTGATTTCAAGAGGAACAAAGCCAAATCGATCTCCATGATATACAAACTCAGAAGTACATAATGCACATAAAAGACCAAATAATAAAGATGTTACAAGTGATGCAAAAATTCATTTTGAGTTATCAGATTATTGAACCGTTGTTGGCAGTTTTGCAAAACAAAATCCCCTGTGAAACTTCAGCCTGTCCCCTGAGAAGTTCTGTGCAAGCAGGTGTAAATACAGGATGTCTGCCACCCACTGAAGCCCAGGTCAGCCTTCTTTTATCCTAATTTGTCACAATTAAAGGTAGGGCACTGCAAGTTTATTCATCGTATACAGATGAATAAACAATGCACTTCATTTGAAGCTGTGAAAAATGAGTACAGGGAACTAATACCACAAACTTGCAGCAGATGTTTCATCGCCTGAGCAATACAGTATTTAATAATGGGGGTTCTAGGAGTGGAAGTTCTTGTGGAGGTTTTCAGATAAGGAAGTCTTGAGTTTCTGGGCTCAGAGAAAAAGGAACCTATTGAAACCATAGCAAAATGCCAGCCTTTGAAAATGAAAGTTCCTATTGTTTCTCAACAATAGGAAGTGACAAACAGAGATTTCTTTCTTAGGGGAAGATGTTAAAAAAGAAGTTGTCTTGACTCACAGGTGCCATTAAGAACCTAATAAAATAACATATAATGCACAGGTTAGTGGGGATTTCCATGATACGTTATTTTATTATTCCCTACTTTTGTAGCAGTTTGATGCACTTTGCAGCAGTTTTTTGATGCATTGCCAAAATGTAAGTGAAAATCAGTGAATGCCAGAGCTCATTTTCATATTTAAAAAAAAATAATTATTTTAGCATAGCTATTGAAATAAAGTGATGCAGTCAGTCATTCTGCAGCGGTTCACCTAATCTGGAGAGAATTTAAAACCACACACAATTTCAAACAGGAGGTGCACCAATCAGCTAAAAACAACATTACACCTTACAGGAGAGAATGATTTGTCAAAATACTGCTGGTAGGGAGCAGAGCGAACCACAGCCAAGGCACTGTGAGCTGCTCATCGAGAAGTTTATAAGATTTTTTTCCTCTTGTATTTTATTACTGGGAGATCAGCAATCTACCCTGTATTTCTGCCTTTGCTTCATATTTTCCCATAGTGACCACAGCCCTGAGACACGTTTCTCCATGGGCACATGGCAGGTATTGGCTCCTCAGACAGCTGTTGTCAAACAATAGCTGGTATCAAAGAATGCCAAAAACTGCTGTCTTTTGGTGTTTCTTAAAATAACATCCTTATAAAATGCTTTCCTGAAGCACAGTTAAGACTTTTATGTAATTATTAATATATACATAATTAATTGATTTGTTTATATTTTATATAGTCACTCTAAATAATGCAACCTGTTACAGCCAGTATGGTCTTAGCTGGTGTCATTCCTTAGACTCTGGTGGAAAGACCTCAGGGTGAATGTGCAGCTCTCTGTATCTGGTTTCCCCTCCCACAGCATGTTGCCCAAATTAACCTCCATAAAGCTGAACACAGGATGCACGAGAGAATGCCAGTGACAAAGACATAATTAATATAATCAAATCCTAAAATCACTTAGGACCATCTTAGTGGCATTCCTACATGCACATGGAACAGCAACTGTCCTCCAAAAGCAGTTCCTCTGAAAAATACAGAACTACAGACAGAGACAGGTGGTACTGTAGGCAAATATACCCAAACCTGGTCTGTGGGGTGTGATCTGCAAGGGAGACTGCAAACAGCACCAGAGATGGAAGTGATAAGATAGACACAGCTTTACTGTTGGCTCTCTGTCTATTAATGTTGGGTGAAGTTGCACAGAACAACAATTTTGTGATATGGTTATGGTGACTAAAAATGTATTTTTAACAAATTATGCAACCAAGTCTTAATTTGTACAGTTATGTCAGATTCTTTGCAGCTGTCATAAAGAACTTTTATAGCAAGGAACAGCACGATAAAAATCTATTTTCATTTATTTCCAGGTTGTATTTCTAGGTGAAATACTCCTACCACCTACAAAAGGATCAAGAGAGTGGCTACATTTTGGGGAACTTAAAAATTCCAGTTTTCAAGAATTTCTGAGTCTCATGTAAGACCTGAGGGTTTAATTAGAAGCATAGAGAGTACTGAAATTCAACAGCCACACTTTCAGGCATGTCTGCTGCTCAGGAGCTGATTAACGTGCTGATATCAATTAAGTGTTTGCTCAAGGATAAAGATGATGATAAAGGATAAAGACCCACATTCAGGTCTTCTCTGATCATGGGGAGAGAGAAGGCAAAATACAAATTTGTTCCTCACAAAGTGAGGAATGATGCACACCTTTATGCAAAATGCTGTCTGGATTTTTCCATAATGAACTTGGGAGCTGGACAGCCAACCAGTATTTGGATGTGAGAGCACCTGTAATTTCCAGGTATTCTGGGCATGAATGAAGGAGACATAATTGAATACAAGACCTTACAAAGTAAAAACATGAATGTGTGATTAAGTATTTCAATATCACTATCAAAAAGAGAAAAGCTGGAGACATATTAATAGAAAATATGGGGTGCTGCTTTTTTATGTACAGCAGGACAGTGCTTGGTTAAGTGATTGGGAAATGTTATCTGTTCATGAAAGAAACACAGGAAAAAGTTTAAAATTTAAAAAAAATCTTAAAGGACACCATACCTGGAACATAAGATGTTATAAAACCAAGCAATGTTTAATGTTCCAATTATTATTCAAATTTTAAGTGCCAAAAATAGATATTGATTTGTCACTGAAAATTGACTATGAAATAAAGGTGGATTCTTGCACAAAAATACTATCCAATTTCTTATTTTCAATAGAATTTAGATCCACTTTTCCTAATGGTTAACACAGAACTGCATTTCAAATGCCAGTCTTACATCTCACATGTCAAAAGGTTCTCCCTCCTGTACCAAACTTTTTTCTTTGGATTTCAAATGTCTTCCCATAACAATATAAGCTTTAAAGATTAAGTACATGTCAACACAGCTTAAATGTATACATACATAAAGCTTTATTGCCATAATCACAAGGATCTCTTGAACCCAACCTTTTGGCTGTTTCTGAAGAAGCACAGCCATTAATAATTACCATAAAAATTCAGAAAAATATTCCAGTTATTTAGAACAGTTACTCTTCTGTTTTTTCCCCACTTAAGTATCAACAATGCCTGTATTCTCTACAGTGGTGAAGTTGATGAAAGGAGAACATTTTAAACAGTAACCCTTAAAATGTTGCTGCATTCCATTCACAAATGTCGAGACAAAATAAAGTTCAACATCACTGTCACACAGAGATACTCGTGTAAGGGAAAGTAACAGCTTCAGTTACAGAAATTGCTATTTTTTTAGGTCACAATCATCATGACATCATGAAATCTCCTCTGTTTTATTGCTTGAAGATACAAGTCCAACGGGTTGTTTTTTAATACTCAAACAGACCTATAAGAATTAGAAAACTCTTTTCCCTCTCTATTAATCTCAAATTTAAGAAAATGAACAGCTATTCATCAATACTAGATTGCAAAGGGCTGTTTGATATACTGGACAGATGTGAAGGCAGATGAAAGAACTCCTTCAGTGTATCTCCCTTTAATTACCAAGGAACATGTTGTGCCACTGTAGTTCAGAGCACAGGGATTGCTCGGGGCTGAACTGCACCAGCTGGAGAGGACGGACACTCTCCTTTACAGTGCAGAGCAGGTTATCCACAAATTCACTCTGCTTAGTCCCTGTTTCCTATCTGAATTAAAAAAGATCATGCAGTACTAGGTTCTGTGGGATACAGTGATGCCACCCAGCAAACATTCAACCCAGAGCAAACTCAACCTCTGCCCCACCGGGGAGAAGCCACTTGCAGGTGCTCCCTGGGTTGGCACGAGCACGATTTACTCCCCAAGCGCAACTCCCGTATCTGACACTGAAGTGAAATCGGTAAGGATTCCACCCTGGCATTTTGGAACAATAAACAAGTTGCCAGGACAGAAGCTTCTGGGTGACTGAGAGCGAGTCGACAAAGGGCACATTGTTCAGGGGCGCAATCCTTCCATTCCCGGGCTGGAATACCGACGTGACGGCGGCGGGACCGAGCCAGGCAGGGCAGTGGCAAGGGAAGGGCAGGGAGGGAAGGGCAGGGAGGGAAGGGCAGGGAGGCGCGGAGCCCGTGCTGGTGCACAGTGACCCCCGGTGGAACGCGCTGCACTCCCAGGAGTTCACACACAGCGGCTGGAAAGGGAGCAGGTTGTGGGCGGCATTACCCGAGGTGGTTTGTGGTAAGGAAATGAAAGACTACAGGGGGCAAAGACTGTTATAGGTGAGGTCACCAAAACCACCAGTACCGATGTCACAAGCCTCTGCTCCTCAGTCTTTTAATAAAGACAACAGGATTTTGCCTTAAATGGATTTTTCAACTTTTCCCTCTTGAGGTTTTCTGGGATCTCCAAGCAGGGTTATATACTCTAGCCAGAGACTGAGTACACCATGAGCTAGCACGGTCACTGTTTGGATAACAACCCCTCACAGCACAGTAAAGACTCACTGTCCTCTACACGCCGCAAACCTGTTCAACCAGAATGGGCAAGTACAACCAGACACATTGAAATGTCACAAGTCCCTCTCTGCCCAGCTGGGAGTTACCAATTCTCAGGTGAGCTGCGGTCACCGACCAAATGCGAACTCGTGTACACTGCACCACAAACCCAAATGCACTGACTTGTGTTGCTGTGAAAGGGGCTCTAGGTAAGGCCACAAAGAATTAGGGGAGCAGCTCTCACCAGTTTATGCAATTGTGGAGAGCCTGCGGAGGACCAGCTGAATGAGCAGTGATGTCCACCTGAGGCACGGTGAGGTACTGACTTATCTATCATGGACAAGTTCCACATTCCTGCTCCCCACATGAGCAGTCACTGGTGGCACCAGCTTAATGGGACAGAATCACAGAATCACAGGATATTCTGAGTTGGAAGGGACCCACAAGGATCATCCAGTCCAACCTGTAAGTGAATGGCCCTTACAGGGACCAAACCCATAGCCTTGGCATTATTAGCACTGTGCTCTAACCAACTGAGCTGATCTCAGGGTAGAGGGAGCTGAGAGAGGAGGAATATGAGAAATCTAACTGGATTTGCTGGGCAAAACTGAAATCCTGATTTTGACCATTTGGTTTGACTTCTTTAGAAATTGGCTACATACCATTTATGTTCTAGAGAAGAGAATCAGGCTTATTGTTTATGCATGTTAGAAGCAGGAATCTCTAATTTACCTTTTATATTACTGTGAAATGTGCTGGGGCCACCAAACTCCACTATACCATGTTTTGCCAGGCCCACAGTTTATAATGGGAAAATGGCCCTGGAAGCATCCCACAGAGAGCTTTATTACCCCACTAAAAGTCAAAGGGAACTTGCAGAGCGCCTGTCAAAAAGAAAGTAATAATCCCTGGACAAGCATTTCTCATTACCTGGTTTGTGGGGGTTTTTTTTAAGCCAGTTGGTTCCAGAATTGCAACACTTGGATTCTCCCAGAACACGTGAGCATTCTCTTCAACTCCTTTAGTACAAAGTCCATTGACTGTGGTCAAACCACCTCTCTGGCTGTTTAAACAAAGTTGCTGGACGTTGCACTGAAACAAAGAAGTGTTCCCTTACTGTCTTCTGTTATGAAAGGGGTAGGGATTTCTGCATTCTGACCACCAACAAAAATCTGGGAGCTTTCAGAAACCACCAAAGCTGCTTTATTTAGAGAAGAGCTTTAAATCCTTATACTCCCAGAGCTTTGAATGACTTGCTCATGTGACCTAACCTCATGATAAAACATTGATGCTTCACCTTTTATTCAATTATCATATCATTTACCTTCTGTTGTCCCAGTAAAAACATCTGATACATAAATAATGCATAGACAAGTCACAACAGCAGCCACTGTGGTTAGAGAGGAAAGGATGATAGAAAACAACACAATTTTACTTAAAAGGTCTTGCCCTGGAAGCCTGAGAAGGCTACAGCATGTACTTCCAGTGATAGAGTTTAAGATTTCAAGTAACACATGTAGAATAAAAAGAGACTTCATTTATTAATAATTTGAGCCAAAAGCACTTATGAAGAAATCAATCACAGCATTTTAAATTGGATTTTTAAAATTCAAAGCATTAGCGACTGGATCTAAGAGTGGCCACTACCATCTATAATCTTTATCATACACACAGAATCAGATGCACAATTAAAATTCTCCTGTGTGTAAACATCCCAGTGTGTCTAAAAGATGACAAGTACTCTGATTTTGAAGCTGTTACACAAACTGTATGATTGCACGTTCCATTAGTTGCAGTGTTTAAAGTGAATGCACTGGATGGAAGTTTTGCAGCTCAGTTACTGCTGACTCCATTGCTCACACATTTGCATTACTCCTGTTCACTCACTGAATGCCCCTCCTCTGATGGCTGTTTCAGGGCTTGCTCGCTTCCCAAATTCTTCCTTTCCAATGTCCTCCCACATCTGACCCCTGTTTCTTGCAACTTCCCACCCCTCTTCTCCCTTAGATTCCTCCTTGTACAAACCATCACATACACAGGAGCCCTCCCACATTATTCCCAGTCTTTTCCCCCCAAAATGAAGGGCCTTAACTGCTCCTTCAGTCCTGCTTGTGGGCTCTGCTGTTACTGCTGATTCCCTTTGGGCATCATGTAGCTAAGAAAACCCAAAAAAACCAACCAAAACTAAACACACACACACACACACACACACACAAAAGAAAATGCCCAGTGAAACTTTTAAAAGCAGAAACCTAAGACATACCCAGGCCAAAAGAGGTACAATACAGCCCTGAAATTTTGTTTGCTGTTTTCCCTGACTCACCATTTATTTTTCTCCTTTATAAACATCTTGTTCTCTGTATTTAGTGCTGTATTCTCATAAGAGATCAAATTAAAAGAATTTTAAGACAGGTTTCTGTACTTCAGTTTCTGGAAATGAAACAAAGATTTGTTGGTTATCTATGGGAGAGGCAAATACCTAATGCAAAGCAAGTAATTTTGACTGCCTAAGATACTTACCCACAAATTGCTGATAGCAGGAGCTGCTGATCTCTTTTAAAAAGCTGTGGACATTCAGCTTCTTGCCTTGCTTTTACTTTAAAAAAAACCAACTTCATAAAATTATAACATATCTGAAATGCAGTATCAAAATCCTCAGCTTCCACACTGCAACAGGACATTCTCTGTCTACTTGCTTCCTAATGTCTTTTTTTGGAGAAAACAACAATCAACTTCATGGGCAAATGACTCATTTTATACTCATTTTGGTTTGGGAAGCAGCTTATAAAGAGAGTCATTAAAAAAAAATATTCCAGCCCTTCAGATTCACGTTTTTCTCCAACTATAGATCTTATGGGCAATACCCACAGCATGGGATCCAGCCCTTTGCCTGAAGGAAAAACAGTCCTAAGTCTATCCAGGGTAATTAATTGTAATTTGTGGGGAAAAAAAAATAACAAAACTCTCTGGAGTACCATTTCTTCCCATAGGTGCACAGAGATGATATTCTAGTTTAGCAAGAAATAGAACAAGTGAAAATACTGTAGGAAAAAAACCACCTGAATCACAGCAGTATTCTCCATCTTACCCCAACTGTCTGGCTCCTCACTCATCACAGTAGTTTAAGACCTGGCAGATACATTGTGAAAATTAATTCAGAACATTTAGAACCCACAACTGTAAAAGTCCCAGATCAACCAGACATGTTCCATTCATGTAATGTAGTGGAAAAACAACCCCAAACCCTAGAACTGTATTTCTTCATATTGCAATCAGAAAATGTAGTCTAAATTGCCAATTTGTCTCCAACAATCTAACTTTTCAAGACTTGATATTTTAACAATAAATGACTAAGCATTATAAGGTTTTTGTTTAAAAAGTGTTTTCACTTTAATGGGTTTAGTTAATAACATCATGAATGGTACAAAACTGTCCTTTTTCACATTTCCATACATTGTATTATGGACCACCTGAAAATCTGGACTAAGAATGCATAAAGTGTCTCTTAAGTAGCCCTAACTTCATTTTTGCCATATGTAGAGCAGATATGCAGAAAAACATGCATTTATTACCAATGACATGTTAATATTAGCTTAAACAATAAAATATGGCAGGATGTGCATTGTATAATGCACAGATATGTAACAGGGTAAGAGAGACCAAATGTCAAGTGCTGGCAACGAAATAAGAAATGGTTGGTGACACACTGACATTTTGTGACCATAGTATTAGCTCTTCTGTTTTAAAATTGTTTTAAATAGTAGTAAATATTTAAATAATATTTAAAATATATTTCCTATGGAAATCATTTACTTGGAAGACAGCCTGTAAAGATCTGACTTTTTAAAAAGTAGTATTTCATTTTGACAATATATGAATACAATACATGCCACGGAACTTCAGAGAACCTAAAGTCCTCAGCTGTTTTCAGAAACAATTCCTCAATCCAATTTTGCCTCTGATTTTTTTTGCTAGCAAAACTTTGGAAGTAGCATCTCAAAGAAAACCTGCCTTTAAGAGAAATACTGTACTTGAATAAAACCAAACCCTATGTAGAATGGGATGCCGCACTGAAAGAAATTAAAATTAAAAACCAAATAATAGATTATGCAACTAACTTCATTCCTGTTTTGCTAATTCATAGTCTAAGGAGGGCTTTGTTCCTTCCTATTGCATCTTCTCTTGCAGTCAAATGAGTGCTTAATTTCCACTGTCAGACCTTAAGGGATGAAGACCTCAGTGTTGCCTCAAGGGAAAAAGAATTGAAGTGTGGGTGCAGAATTAATTACCTAAAATGCAACAAAACAGAGCAAAGTATTTGTGCAAAAAAAGTAATTTGTACATTGACTTTTTTCCTAAGTTTGCTTCAGTATAAATAAACCCTCTTCAATTCCACTAACGAAGCTTTATTTTGATTTACGACCCTTCACCACATTTCCGAGTTCCACGTTTTTACTTATTCTAATTTGGTAAATCAATGATTCAGCCACCATTTTTGCAGCCCAAGACAAAGATGGAAGCTCCACTATATTAATCTTCAATAGACTGGGGTAGTTACTTTTATTCACGACAGGATTTTTTCCCCCTGTCTTCTACAGGCACAGTGCTTGTTTAACTGGCCTTGAGAATAAAACAGCCAAAAATAAGCCAGGTCACCTTCTATGGCAGTGCAGAGCATCCTGGCCTCCTTTTTGCTTTTTTTTTAAAATGTTGCTAAAATTACCTTCTTTTTAAAATAGGGACAAGCTACTCCAAAAGCCTCTCATTTCTTTTTTTCAGCTTCTAAGGACTGAAAGCAGCTTCCTAAAGCTACTTCTGGATTCAAAACCCTAGAGTAAGTCCACAGCAGTGGTACAATAATCATTCAGAAAGCACAGAGACCTCTCTCAACCAGTTGCTTCATAGTCCTGTTGGGAAGGGGTGTGAGAGAGGCAAAGTGTGATGAGCTCTTCACTACACCATCAAGGAGCCGACTCCATTGTTCCCTCAGTCTGTATCCTGATCATCTTTACAACTACAGACCAGGAATTTCCAAACTTGTGCTGTGCATGTCACTGCAATGTGACAACACAACTCTGTCTGGGCAAGTAAATACCTCTCCTGAATCTCCACACACTGCCAACCACCCCAGCACTAAGGGAATACGCTAAGGAAACTTGGGAATCCCCACTATGGATTAAAGAGTACACCAGGCACGTTTCTGCCATACCTCCAGTGTGCATATTTACATGAAAATAGTTTTAGCCGATTGCTACCAAGGTTGGCAGCTTTGCTGTTTGGTTTCCACTGCATAAACTTCAGCTCCTACCAGCTTGAGTACGACTGAAACTCTTCACCCCTGTGGTTACCCTTCTTTTCACTGTGAAAATTAATTAGCTCCATGATTGCTCTAAAAATCTGCATATTCTTCCTAAACCCAAACCCATCTCACTCTCCTTGATAGTTGCAGACGTAGCAGTAGCACAATGCATTTAGCAACACGTGGCCTCCTTTTTTAAAGCAAAACCACTACGGAGAGGCTTAAAAAAAGGCAAGAGCACATACCAATTTCTGTTCATTGTAGTCTGCATACAGATTGTAAAGGAGAATTATTGCTTTTTAAGGATGAAAAGCTTTGGAAATACGGTAAACATCCTACAAGGTTCTAAATCTAATCAGCTAAAATTCTGTACATACTTTAATATTCAAACCTCTATTTGCTTACTCAAGATCAAATAATTTCATTTTCACATCTATTCATTAAACTCTTTATACTTCTACAGTCTAATGAATATTTAACAACTAAACAGGATCAAAACATGGGGAAAAGGTCCCATGGCAATGAACATTATTTCATTTGGCCAATGAATAGTGAACCCTGCTTTCTTGGCTGAAATTAAGGCACTAAGTGGCAGTGAAAGGATAAAGGAATGAAGTTTTTTTTTCTCTACATTATCTGAAAAAAGACCAACATGACTTTTTTTTCTCTTTTAGGACGCCAGTAGAGTACATATCCATTGTGAATGACTCAGTAAGGCATTCTGTTGGCAAATTTAAAGAAAATGTTCTCCTGATTAGAGCCCATTACATTCATTGTCTGAGTGTGACTAGTGGCACTACTTAACTGTTAACAAACTGGAGGGGGGGGAAAAAAAAAAGCTACAAAGATGTCTGAAGACTTGAAAGGCACCAAAAAGAGAACAGCTCTGCAACTGCCAGTTCTACAAACAATTATGTAAGCTGTGTTTAACACTGCATATAGTCTATTCAATCAACAGTCTTTGTTGACCAAGATAAAGTGTAGTAGCTCTTCATTTAAACTCTCAGTTAATCAAGTGCTAGTTTAGTAAGAAATTTATTTTCACGTATCAGAAAATAATTGCAGTGTCTAACACAACTACACTTAAAGCAAAACTAGTCTAGTATGCATTATGCATTATTCTGGTTAACACTGAAGCAAACCTGTATAAACAAAAGGGTTACCTCGAGATACATAGTTTACAATATGAAATCAACATATAAATGAATAGGATTTACTGAAAACAATGGAAAGTGTATTACAAAGATACATGTAACAATTTTAACCACAATATTTCCTCTGTGAAAAATACAACTATTAGTGAGATAAAATGTACAATTGAATTCTTTTTTTTTTCCAAAAGAAAAAAAAAACACAGTATAAAGGAAAATATTTTTTTCTTCAAAACAGGGAAAATAGTTAAGGTCATTGTCTTTCATTACAATATAATTTGACACAAAAGCAGTCATAGGATTGCACCAACTCCATGTTCAGTCTCCTGAACATGACAATAGTAAAAGGAGTCCATAAAGCATAATGAAATTTCTGGATTTTATGATGGCAATATATGTATGCAGAAACTGATGTCACTCCGGCTCTGTTCACAAAATGTACAAAACTCTAAATTTGGTGGCCAGACATGTAAAAATTAGTTCACCCCAACGCTGACTTTTCTCTCGCTTAGTCAGGGATGGAAAAATCTGTAGTATTTTAGGTGTTGTTATCTGTTCAGCAATAAAAAAAAAAAAGAAAAAAGTATATGTAGTGCATGCTTTATCACTTGTCAAAAACATTTCTGAAAATAAAACTAAGTTATCCAATAGTTTACAAAATAGAAAATAACTCTTCAGGTTAAAAATGTGGTTAGGTTTTATGTTTAGTTCCATCTTCAAAGGACTGATTTCCTTGGCAGCATCACTTTTCCCTTAGCACGAGCCAAGGCACAAAGTTCCATAGAGAGAAATAAAAATGGCTACGAACAAGAAGCAGTCTGGCATTGTAAAAGAAATCAGAGCCTCCCTCTGAGCCTTCTGTTCCATCAGGTTAGTGCCGTAGAAAAAAATGGGAGATTGGGGATGCACTTTTGTTATGAGCATTTCTGCTGGACACGATTCAAAAGTTCACCAAACTTTTCAAAAAGATCCTCCACCCATTTGATGTTTTTCATGCACAGCTGCACAATCTCTTCCTGGCCTAGGTCTGCACTCGTCTTCTGAACAGAAGAAATCTATTCAAAAAAAAGAGAAGGAGGGGGAGAGAGAGAGATTCACACACACACACACACACACACACGTTAGGCTGCCAGAATTTAAGATTTTTCATTTTTATAGGTCTGCAGTTAAATACGAACCTTCTTTGGAAAAAAACCCCAACTCTGTGCTTTAAAAACAAGAGGAAATGCCCCCAAAAACACATTTCTTAACGACCAAGCCAGAGCTCAACTCTTGTATTTCTGCTACCTGAAATATTTCCACCATGGATTTGCAGAAGAAATAAAGGAGTGGCATTCTAAGACAAAATAAACTCCTAGACCTGATGAGTTACACACACGGATAAAATTTGTTGTGGTTTTTTTTTTTTTCAATTTTATTTTGGATAACAGTGAAGAATAGTTCAGGGAATCACACACACCTTGAAAGCCTCATATCTGAATGTTCTGAGCAGCAGTGCCCATTAGGGGCAACGTATGTGCTCAGTGTACCCTTTTATTTGCCATAAAGAATTAATCAAAATAGGAGGCCTCAATCCATACTCATCTACCAAGAAACAGTCCCTCTAGGTGGACTCAGTTCCCTCAATAAATTTCCTCAGTGCATGTAAAAGTAGTTCAATGAGAATAATTACTTACCTCTTCTTTACATGTTAGATATATGTGATATTTGTAATGATGGAGTGAGTGATACAAAGAATACAACTGTATTTTTTCTGGATCTACTGTAAACTCCTGCAAAAAGAACAATTATTTTATGTAAATTCACCTTATTTACATAAGATATTTCAGATATTTTCTTCTGTAAACAATTTTTTTCAACAATTCAGAAATGCACTGCTTCATTCAAATCATTATTTTGATGTATTTTGGCAAACTGCAATTTAATATATATCATAATTATCTCCTATCTCCACTTTCCACGTTGTTTTATCTCCACTTTCCACGTTGTTTTATCAAAATCAGGTTTGGGAATGCTTTCAGTTATCCTGAATGCACTGCAAGTCCAAAAGAGGCAAGACACCTCCTTCTCAAGAACTATTGCAAGAATTACCAAAGCTTAAATACTTTTCTATCAAATTGATGGGTATCACTGCAAAAAGCACCCACTTTGTGCTTGAGAAGGCTGCTCTGTACTTACCTAATATGTTACTTTGACAACAAGTATGAGTGTGAGCTACATTTACAGGTCATTTGTCGAGCCACTGTTTACTACTGGGAGGTTAGTCAGCCTATGTGAGCCAGCACCCAGCCAAAATCTAGTTATAGTGTTCCCCAGGAATAATATGGAAATAAACAGTGTGTACATCTCCAGTTTTTTACCACGCTGCTTTTTAATGTTATTTTTTTTAATTTTGGGTTTTTTTTGAGATACACAGCTTCATTCTGTCTTTGGAAATGAGGAAAGGAGCAACACAGAGCTCAATTTTTAATCTCAGATTTTACATTATTAACACTATTTTTTCACTTTTGATCTAGAAGCCATTGTATCATTTACTTTGGAGATTTTGTAGCAAGTCTAAGAAACTGTTATTACTGTGATCTACGCAGTGACTTCACAACAACTGCAATGTTGAAGGCAAAATGTTGTTGCTTCAGCAACAGCCCAGAAGGCTGACAAACTATCTTTTGCAGATGAGTTAAAATGATTATTTAATGTACTGCTTTTAATGTTGGTTCTTAACATCCCTTTGTTACAGAAAAACCTCACTCCAAGATTTTATATTCTGATAAACCTACCAGAACACCTAATACATGAAGCAGCATTTTCTATAAATGTAAATGTGGTTATCATATTACAAGTCAGATGGTGGCAGCAACAAACCCCTTTGAAGACTCACCTGTGCTAATTTAGTGGTTGACTTAGAAGCCCTCAGTGTTTTTTTGTTGTAAGCTTTCCCATTCATTTTGATCTTAGACACAGACGTTCCTCCACATTTTGTCTTGGGGTCCCGAGTGATCACCGTCAGTTCAGGAAAGTTTTCCAAAGCATTCTTTAACAGAGCATATAAAGACAGAGGATTATGAAAAAAATCAAGAATGGCCACAGATTGATGACAAATCGGCCATTTTACTTTGAAAAGTTTAGAGTGCAGCCTATTGTGAAAAATTTGTTCTTCCACAAAGAGCTGATGAAGTGTCTTTATCAGATCATGCAACCATATACAGTTTGGAAAGCGTGACCACCTGTTCCTCACTACTATAATTTTTCAAGACCACAAGATCCTTTCATTGTGTCTCAAGATTATCCTCAGTGATTCTCTCACGAGAAAGAGGAAAAAAAAAGAAAGGCTCTGCCGGGCAATTTCTACACAAGAATCTCCAAGGCCAAGTTACTTGAAGATCTCTAAGTATTTAATGCCTAGTCAGGCACAGGAAGTCTACCAACTGTAACAGGGATTGGATGCCTAAATATTTTCATAGCTTTTGTCCCATCTGTTGCAAATTGCAAACTAATTGTCTCTTAGCATATCTGTAAGGTAGAAAAGCTTATGCACAGTGCAGTAGAAGGCTGGTTGAAAGAGGCACAAGTTTCAGACATATTAAGTCAGGGGAGTGAACTGCATTTCTACCAGCTTTAGTTCTACGTTATTTCCATGAGTCAATTTGAATACAACTTTGTTGTACAAATGCAGCATTATGTTAGCAGCTGCTTTCAAATGGTTCTGCTACGTCACATAATCTGGTCCTGAAAAAAAATGTTTCAAGTTAAATGAACGTGTTTGTACTACACTCCAGCACGAGGCAGAAGAAGAGGCACAGAGAAAAAGGTATCAATGCTTAAGGACTTAACTTGGACTATTGGGTTAAAATATGAAGTTGACTCAATTTTTCTCTTCTATTTTAACAAACAGCACTAGAATTCAACAACCTCCCCTGCCTGCGATTTATTAGCTCTTTATATATATCTGTAATTTTTTCCTTCATTAAACAAACCTCTCAGTAAAAAGCTGTAAGATCTACAGCACAGAGGTAGCTGCACAGTGGTAGCAGTAACCCTGAGCAGCCAACCTGTCCATACCCAGGCTTCACTGCAGTGCTTTCAAACTGGTACAACTTCAACAGGTTTCAATTATTTAGTTTTTCTATCCACTGTAAATAGCTTTTCTCAAGGTTGATTTTGAGTATCAAGGGGGCTCTAGCCATTTTTGCCTTCTCCTGGAGAATTCCCAAGAGCTGGAACAATTTACGTGGTCCCACCACTGACCTAAACCAGACAAATTCAGATTGGAATGAAAAAGAAGATACTAGTGATTTCTGCATCCTTGAGAGCATGAGACCCAAAATGGTGATAATTATTTGCAAATGAAATTTGCACAATTCAGCTAAGATGCTTCACTTACTGAACTTCAACTAAGGCAATGGTAATACTTTCTAAGTTTTTATAAAAACAATTTCACACAGGACACAATAAACTGCTAGAACTATAAAATATGATACAGGCAAAACTATCAAACACTGACTGCTAACTTCAGTGTCTGGTTTATAATACAGTGATAATATATTCCATATTAACTGTATCCAGTGGAAAACCAATATTAAATTTATCCATGCCTATCAACGCAGAGCAGTAAAACTATTCAAACTAAATGATAACTGTGAATGACAAATGATATTTTTCACTTATTGCTTTCTTCAGTGCCTCATTCAGCTCTGATATCTGAACTAGTTATTTAATCAAAGGTAGAATAGAAACAGATCTTCATTAATGATCAAATTAACCCAGATCTTAAGGAGTATCAAACACATTTTCCTAACCAACACAAACACTTAAGATGACAAATAGGCATTTCATTTTTATCCGAAATATTGACCCAAGGATGGCACAAGTTGGTACCTTCATACCAAAGAAAAACATAAGAGGTTTTTTATCTTGCAGATGACATCCCAAGCAGATCCCTTCCTTACATCCATTAAATTCTTGCAGCTTATATGATGAAATACAGGCTTAAGTTAACTTTAGAGATATAATCTTTACATAATCTGCTTCTAAGTGAACATGTAGCAAAGCTATTGCATTCATTATGAACTCCAACTGAATAAGCAGTTGTAATTACATGTTGGTATTACAGAAAATTATATTAGCTTTTTTCCCTTAAACTGGGAACTCAGCTACCTCTCACTTTTTGTGTACTGAGAATGTAACTAAAATTCTACACATTTGTAGCCCACCTTAATTGGCCTGTGTTCTCTGCACAGACAGGTGAAA
The DNA here is from genome assembly GCF_003984885.1 of Neopelma chrysocephalum. Lineage (NCBI taxonomy): Eukaryota > Metazoa > Chordata > Aves > Passeriformes > Pipridae > Neopelma > Neopelma chrysocephalum. Next base: position 2,550,167 of record NW_020897986.1, on the reverse strand, counting down.
AAGAAGCAGCTACATTAATAACTATTAACACAAAATTCTCACCACAAAAGAAAAACAGAAATGGAGAGTTAGCACATGTTACCTTTACCTTCTCTGGAGCTCTGTGTATGGTTTAAAAACACACAGCCCTCCCCATGCCTTCCTACTCTAAGGAGGAAGCCCCAAGAAATTCTGTTCAAGCAGGTACAAAGTGTTCAGCTGTTGGGAAAACAGCATAACTAACACTAAAAAAGCTCAAGAGTTGTGTGAATTACAGCTGTTTCACTGGTTGATGATGTTCTCATCCCTGAAACAATGTCACTTTACGTCCCACAAGACTTACCAGGAATAGGCTGGGGGGAAAGGGATCTCTCAAAGATTTCATGATGAAAAAGCACAACTTTCAAGTCTGTTACTATCTCCCTCACCACTTAGCTCTCAAAAGCAAGCTCACAGCAGTACAAAGACACCACAATTCTCCAAGTGTCCCTGTACCTTGGGCAGCAAAAAGACAGGTAAAGACAGGCAAAAAAGCAAGTTTGGTCTGATGTGTTTATAGACAAATCTGCTTTACTGTTGTTGTTCTCAAAAGTGCACCAAGAACAAATAATCAGTCTGATTACAGACATTGACAAAAGGGTGTCTTTTATTCCCAAGCGGGAGAATATGAGGAAATGACCTAAGGTTGTGCCAGGGGAGGTGTAGATTGGATACTAGGAAAAATTTCTACACCAAAAGGGTTACCAAGTACTGGCACAGGCTGCCCAGGGAAGTGTGAAGTCACCATCCCGGGAGGTATTTAAAACACGTGTAGATGTGGCACTTAGGGATAGGGTTTAGTGGTGGACTTGGCAGTGCTGGATTAATGGTCGGACTTGACCATCTTAAAAGGTCTTTCCTAACCTAAATGATCCCATGAGTGAAAAAACCCTTCATTCACTTCACTGCACTTGCAAAACCTGCGTTGTTGCTTGGAGGGTGGGTGGGAACAGTAGGAACCCCAGTGATTATCCTCCTGTTTACCTTCTCTCTACTGAGGTGTTACGGCTTCTCTCTTCCCTGTCCACATCCAGACCTGTTTTTTTATTACCGCGGCAAAGTTGCTGTAATATGGGCTTGTTATCCACACTTTTCTCAACCTTCCATGCTGAAGATACATGAAAGAGCACACAAATGAGTTGTTCTTGAGTCCCTCTGTCCTGGTTTTAAACTCCTCTGATCATGTTCTCTACTTCAAAGAAGTTCAGACATCTGCTCCACAGCACAGCTATTTCATGTAAAAGTTTATTTTTAGGCAATACGAACACTTAACCAAAAGCTCTAGAAGGACAGGAAACAGATTTGCTTTTGGCAAACTTGAGAAGCTTAAAAGAAAAAAAAATGCTTGAGAATGAACCAGAAAGCATGGGGAGTAAAACTAGAACTTTACCTTTGCAGTATCAACTCCTCCATCACAAAATGCTCTCCAAATGCCACATACAAGCACTAAATTTATAGCATCTCTTTCAAATCCATATTCACTTCTGTTAAAAATGTGCCTTCTGGGGTTTAACTTGTGCCTGCACAGTATGCATTCAATGGCTTACTTATGACATGACTTTTAAAATCCTAGAATTTGAAAGAGAATACCTTGAAAGCATGATCCAAGCGTAATTTGGGAAGCAGCCTTTTCCTATTGTCATTCAGCATACCATCAATTTTTCTCATGTGAGGCAAAAGTAGCTCATCTAAAAGACACATTAAAAACCCGCAGCAGTTGATTACTAAGAGATGCACAGCAATGAGATCCATCTTCAATCTGTACTTTGACCCCTTAATATACAATGTGGAAAGTAAAAAATAAAGCAATTTGCACATGAACCAGTTTCAGATGTGAGAGAAAGATCTTATTTTTCGGACCAGCCCACTAAGCTGGTCTAGATATTATGCAGTTTAATTGCTGGCTGCATTCCTGCTCCTTCTCTGACTTTCTTCACTCAAAGGAAAAAATTAAGATAGAGCATCACAGAGCATAAATTTTAGAGACAATTTCACACCATTTCCTCCTAGATAGTTTCGTTGTTTTATGAAGACAAGTTTGTGGTTGTGACATTTGTTATTCCATTTTACAAGGGATGACCCTGCTGGCATTTATATCAACAGAAATTGAGGAAAGTGCTTACTGATAAAAGTTATCTGATAAACCACTGTGAATTGCACCATATACAGTTGAACACAGGCACATGGCCATGAATGAAAATTTACAGCTCAGTATGGAGCCTTTTATCTCTAAAGCCAATTTCTTTGCTTTTAGTGGGACTACTGACATAATGCATGGGTCTGAAATCTTGAGGTAAGTGTGCACTGATGCACAATATGAGCAAACCAGGAATGGAAAGGACAGAAAACTGGTTTTTTTAAATACAGCCAAACAGAATATAGTACAAAACAACAGCCTGCAACTAAATAACACATGAAATAATTCCTGTTTTGAGATCTTTATACAGGAGAGTTTTCCTAAATTTTGAGAAACAGAAGTTTCCACTTGTATTCTGGAGTCTACTAGGGTAAATAAGTCCAAATATTTTGTCCTCAAAGAAAAAAGTGTGTATTAATATAGTTTTCTTTAACAACAGTTTTAAGATTTCAGAGTTTGAAAAGCAGAATTTTTAATAGCAGCAAGAATGAAACTCTCCTAATTTTAAATAAATATTTGCTAAGGTAACAAAGAGCTCAGTTCTGACATTCACAGCACAAGTCTGATATAATAAAACAGACAAAATAGTATTTGCAAATTACTTTGATTATTCAAAGAGATAGTGCAAAAACATATATACACACACAAATAATTTGTGTAGTGTTCTTCAGATGAGGTTATGTAACTAGAAGTTCAGTAGGCTTGTGGTTTTTTTCTTTTAAAAAACCCCAAAACATTTGATTTACTGATTCATAACCTTAACATCTAGTAAGAACATACAAATGTTAAACATACTGTACCATTGCTCTTTTCCAAGGCTTGCATTGTGTCGGGATCCAAGGCAATGCTAACAAGCAACTCCATGTAGCTCTTAAAAGTCTCTTTCATAGCTCTTGTGTTCAAAAAGCGAGTAACAAGGGGAGCTGGAGGTACAACCTCTGAAAATGAATCAGAACAGAATGAATTTTTTCCCCTTATTATCCTGCAAATATCTGTGTTTTTCAAAACTGAAGGCTTCTCTCTTAAAACACAAGTGACCCCTACTGGCACCCCAAGAGATTAAAACTCAGTGCAGTCAATTGTAATAAACTCCTTACCTGCCAAAAACAGAGGCAGACACCAAATACGCTACAAATGGTTCAGGTCTTTTTTTTTTTTAACTATCAGCATTTAGATTATAAATTCATGGAATTTAGACATTTTTCTATTACTGTAGCTGAAAGTCTAGAGAAAATGGAGAATGAATAACTTCAGTCAAGTAAAATGCCCTAAGCGCAGGTTTCACGTCAATGCAAGTACATCCCAAAACTGCAGAATATGAATTTGTCCAAGAGAAAAAAAAAAACATTCCAGAGCTCAAATATCACTTAGGAGCCTGCATACCATCGAAGCCAACCCCACCTAATTCTTCAGCTCACAAAAAACACGTAAAACAAATTTTCCCAGTGAAGCAACGTAGGGCATATCTGAGTTTATTCTAATGAAGCTCTTGTTTTTTCATTGACAGCAATTTTAAACATGCACGTGGAGCAGTCATCACTTCTAGTCAGCATTCTGGAGCTTTTTATAGGCTCCATGTCTGGCACCAAGGTTTGCAGTAATTTAGCTAGCAAGGCTGTTAAGCTTCCTTGGATATACACGTTTCTATGGATGACTATCATCACCAGGTTACTTGAGATTTTAAACATGGAGTTGTACATATCGATGGTTACTTGGGCAAGTTGACTTGAAAAATAGTATTTTAAAGGTGTTGTTCTCATAGAGACAGTGTTCCAGTACACCAGTGGTAGCTTGTCTGTATTTAAAAGTAACCAAGATGCTTTGGAAATGCAGCAGTATAAAGCATGAGTAATACACAGCTTTGCTTCAAACACACAGGAAATAAACCAAAAGGACCCTGCAAAATGCACTGTGTATTTGCTACCACAGGTAACCTCTACAAAAGACTGCAAACTTCAGAAAGCCCTGTCTGTCCTGGAGAATTACTGCCAACATGGAATCTCAATGTTCCACAAAGGTCTTAACAGCAAATGTGCTCAGCAGGCTCCATTTGAACAGCTGGCATTCAGACAAGCAACGAAGCAGCCAAAAAAAGTCAACTGTTTTTTCTCCTTGGGTTTTGAAAAAGCAACAGTAGCATCTGAATTCTGCCCACATCTGCATGGAGACAAACATTGCAGGAATGTTATTTTCGACATGACACGCAGTCGCAATGGAAAATTAATGAAGAAGCTCATTCTTGAGACGTATTAAAAAAATCAAATCAGATTCTCCTCTTGCAATTGTACCCACTGTAGAAAACAAGCAGTAAAAAGTATATTTACCTCACTGATAAATTCAAGATAACTTCAATTATGCTCATACACAAACAGCAAGGAAAAAGTTTTAAGAAACTCATTTTGCATGGCACTGTTACATTTAAAATTTACTTTCTGAGGCTGGTACAGAAAAATGTGCACGGTCAAACAATGCAATTTTATAATACTCTTTTCAGTTAAGCTCAGATGCCAGCAGTGGTATCTCACTCACCATCCTCTTCGCTCTGGGCCTCAGGTGAAGAATCAGATTGGGAAGAGGAAAATTCTTCTTTCCACTTTTTCCTTTTCTTTGGTGGTGGTTCAGCCTTAACCTTTGGCTGTTTAGCTTTGGGTTTCACAGAAGAGACTTTTGTTGCTGTTGGTTTTGGTGTTGGTGGATCAGGGGGTTTGATGTTGCTATTACTAGGTTTGCAATGAATAGTCCTGCAATATTATAAAGATGATCTTCATGAAAATAATTACCACACAAGATTTGGCATTAATAAAATAGCCATATTCTTATTTAACCAGATTATAATCCCCACTGATTATATACACTTACTTCATTGTCAACTGTAACTGGGAATTAGGTCATACACATTATACTACTATATTTTTGATATAATGCTTAACAATTATTCTCAGCTACCTATGATTAAATAATATTCCAACTTTATAACTAGATAAACAGGCACAGAAATTTTAAATTGCCCAATGTTTGTAGAGTTTATGAGCCAGAGGAGATTGGAGCTAATATTAAAATTGACTATTCAATGAAAAAAAAAATCAGACTTGACACACTTGAACAAATATTAGTAATCAATGAGATCTGAGGTTTGCTGACAAAGTGAATTTGGGATATTGTATCTGCACAAAGATGGGAGAGAAAATCATCCAGGTAGAAATGAAGGAAATGCAGGAACTTGAGGACTAGAATAAGAAACCAGAACACTCCTCTCCCTTCTCTTCCCACCACTCACAACAGGAAAACAAACAGGAATATTGATACTATAAATACAAAGTTATGTATTTTAGGACTAACACACCACAGTTTTGACAGCATGGCAATGAATGCAATTCTGGGAAGCACTAGGCAAGATTTTTGTCAAGATGGGAATGTTCAAATGGGAAAGCAGTGAAATGTACAGCAGAAGCATTGTATCTTCTGGAACACTGAGAACAAGGTTAAGTCATCTGTGAGAGGTGAAGATTTCAGCCCAAAATGGATGGAGACAACAGACAGTAGGTCGATGAGAGGAATGGAAAGCTTGTCCCAGACTAAAAAATTGAAAGACCTTGTTTAATCCAGCCTAAGTGAAACAAAGACAGAGGTGGGATCTGACTGCTCCCCAGAAATACACCATGCAGTAAAAACAGAAGGAAAAGCCAAAAGCAGAACTGAGAGAAGGGCACATGGATACGAGCTGATCACGAGCATGTTTTGTTAAAAGATGGGGTTGTTTCACAGCACTGGAGCAACAGGTTCTGGAACAGTCTTCTGTAGCCCAAGAAAAAAAGAGCACCAAAACCCTGGCCAGTCTTAAGTAGATCAAGATTATTTCATAAGATTGATTATCTGATGGCACTGTTTTCTTTGAGAGCAAACTAGACTTAAAACTCCAGTACTTTCCTGAATGAAGAGCACAGCAATGAAGATCTGTTTTTAAATTAACTTCCCAGGATTGAGAAGAAAGCATGGTACTACTGGTATAGTAGGACAGACCAGTCATTAAAGCAATCCAGAAAAACATACCTAACTTTTCAAGTCCTCAGGATACGAGAAAACAACACACAAAAAATTAAAATCATTACATCAGTAGGCTTCTGTGGCAAAAGATGACAGAAAAAATGGCACGTGGAACCCTGACATCTCCAAAATAAATTATTGTTGAAGAGATTTAAGGTAGGAAAGTCTTGACATGGCAGTAATTTATATTTGATTTCTTAAAACAAAACAGACAGTTCTCAGTTTCCAACTTCAAGCAGAATTAACAATCCTAAGTTATAACTCCTGTTTATTAAAAGAGGTGTGTTCTTAATGGGAAAACAATATGGTAAAATAAAAAACAAATTGAAATAAAATACCTTGCTGACTGTACAGGCTTGATGCGTGGTTTTTTTGAGCACACTCTCACATATTCCTTTTTGTTTGCATTTTCAACAAATTTCACATACACTCGTTTGTATTTTGTTTTTGCATCTCCGAAATACCCAAGATACTACAAGAAAAAAAAAACCACAACAAAACCCACAAGTGTTTCAGTCAAATAAAATCAGTCAGTTTAACAATTGAAAATGTCAATACCAAAGACAAAAAGTCAGTATAAAAAAAAGGGTTTACACATCAAATGGATATGCTATTCAACAGCATTTGTAATTTAAGAAAACTTCTCCATCAGATTTCTAGATAATATTTAAAATTAAGGAAAATAAGGCCAGAGGTACTTTGGGCTTCACTTTCTCCCCTTATTATATTCTCCACATGTGCTATCCCAAAAGGATTTTCTGCCTGGCAAGAGGCTGCCTGTTGAAATTGTATCCTCCTCTATCATTCCTACTGGAGAAAGCAGTTGGTTCACGAGCCTGTTTCCACTGACTTTATTCTGGCTGGGAAAACTTGTTCCTTTATGCACCCTAAATGATACCAAAGAACCCACATTGGAAAGGAAAAACTCTGCCCATGAATATATTTAGAGAGAATTTGAGTTGGAGGAAGTCAAGAAATTGGTTGGGTTTTTTTTTCCCCTCAAGGATGATTGCTAAGAATGTATGCCAGAATCTTATTTTATTTTGTTTCCTAGACTTCCATTAAGGAAATCAGCTCCCATGGGGCTTCATAAGGAATTTTTAAGACTCACACTATTAGTAGCAGCAAACTCTCTGTGTCCGTCTCGCACTTCAGGAACAAACTTTTGCAGCAAAGCCTTCTGTACTTTCCAGATAGCTGGAGGCTCCTTTCCTGTTTGCAAAGCAACCTGTAAGAACATAAAATTATTTGCTCAAAACAGTGCTTATTTTTCTTCCTGAAATGTGTTTGTGGACTCTATTTTTGAGGAAGTTAACTGGGATAAAGTTGAAATAGGTAATTTGAAATTTCAAACTCTCAGTCATCACATGCTGTTTGCATTAAGACAAGTTTGTAATTATTATCTTCAATGAGAATTCTCTATAAATCCTACACAAAATGACTAATTCAAATAAACTCCTTCTGGAAAAACATATAGTCATATTGGTCATATTTGGTTACTTTTTCATGACTCTTCAACTAACTAAAATAAAATTGAAATTCAAAATATCTCCTAACATACTTTAATCCATTTTATAAGTGACAGGGGAATATCTAAAACTGATAGCATTTGTTTCATGTGACAAAGCTACATGAATTAATTTAAAACTGCAGCTCACAAGAGGATGAACACAGACAAATAATCAAAAGTATTACAAATTTTCTAAGACTAAGAATATTGCTGGCTATGATAGCCACCAAAGGAAAGGTAAACACACAGAAGAATTTAAAATGAAGAAGCAACAAAACCAAACCAAAACAAGGAATCAAAGACAACAAGGAAATTCACATAAACTCATGTGAAGAGCTGTACTGGTTACTTATGGAAGCCATTTCTTGTTGGAATACCAAGCAGAACTTCTTACCAAAAAAAAAAAAAGAAGACAATCAAGATCTTTTGCAAAAATCTAAAAGTCATTTCCTCAATACCTTATACTTGGAAGTCTAGTCCTATCTTCTTAACAAAAGGAAAAAAAAAGGCAGTCAGCTGCCTGTGAAAAATTTATGCTTTTGGATATTCAGACAGGTAATTCCAAGTTCTAACAGAGGTTACCAGCAAGCAGACTTACTTTACTGTGTATGTAGCATAAAATGGGTCATGTACATTCAAAACACATTGGCAATCTGCACTAGAAAGATACCTTTGAGGCATTTTGGCAGCAATCAGGGAATATTAAAATAGAAACAGAAAACTAATATGCAGCCTCTCCCCTCTTGGTAGTTTGTTGAGGCTGAATTCACACGCAGGATTTTTTCATGATTTTTTCCCCCCCCCCCAGCAAATATTCAGATTACCTTTAGTGTCTCTATATCTTCAATCTTCACTACAAACTCATCACGTTCTCTGTACATGCCCTCTCCTCCACTGTCCATGTTCTCCTCGTCAGTACATCCTTCTATTGCCACGGTCTCCTGCGTTTTTGCCAATTGTTCTGAAGTCACAGCATCCTGCTGAGCTGCTTTCAAGGGGTCAGCTGGATTCACTTTCTCCTGCACATTGCCTACAGGGGCAGTTGTCTGGGGAGATTCCTGCTTTATTACAGCAGTAGTGGTGGTGGTGGCAGCAGTGACAACTGTCCCTTTCTCAGTTTCTGAAGGAAAAAAATCCATATTTCAGTTAAACAAATGATCAAGGGTTAGCAATGTAAAATGGAAACTAGAGTTTTCCTCTTTTCTGTTACAATATATATTAAAAGCAACTATTCTAGGAAAAACACCTGTTCTAGGAGTTAAAATAGAAGCGGTATCTTGGCCACAACTAAACCTCAAACAAAACCAAAAATACTGTAGCTAAATACCTCTGTTTGTATTAAACTGCTGCATCTGTTAGCATCTGGGATTAACAAAGATGAATGCTTTAGAAAACAACTTGATAGCTACAGACAGATCACCAGGAAATACTGTTGTACTTTGTGGCAATAAGCAAGCACAACAGTAAAGGTCACAACACTGAATCTTGTTTCCAGTCTGCTGATAAGTCAAGTCTTTTTAAACTGGATTACAGAAAGAGAAACACATATGGAATAGGAAAACATCTTCTGAATGACTTTTGGACATTTATCATTCATATCTTATGACAGTGTAACTGGAAGTTCCAGATTAAAACTTTGGCAATATCCTGATGGTTTTTAATATGAACAGAGGTGAGCAATGAGAACTGATGATACAAAACAAAGAAAAGAACATTCTTCTCCTCCTCTATTCCAAAGAGCCAAAGGAAAGTCCCACCTTTCAAAATTATTATTCTTTCCCACCTGAAAAAAATTAGAATCCTTTTTAGATATTACTTTATAGTCTTCTACACATATTAATTTTAACACTGACTTGCTGATCTAAAAGAAATCAAGTTATATTTTCTATAAGACAATTACTAATCACTTAGGAAACTTTAAATAACCATTTTACAGCTTTGTTACAATCACTGCTAATTATTGACTTTTTCACTTGAAAAATTATAAAGAAGACAACGTAACATATTTTAACAAAAGTGACTCCAAACAAAAGATTTACATGTGAAATTAATGTGTCAATACAAAAGCTATATACCGAATATGGGAAGATCCATTAAATCAATTCAGTAAAATTGTTAAGCCATGAAATATGTTCTTCTGGATATATCACATCACATTATTGCAAATATGCTCCATTTCTTTGTTCAGTGAAAGCTATGCCAGCTTTAATTAGACACAGCATTATTAGTTCCCCAAGTATAGCTACACATTCTTCAGAACACCAGATAAAGACACGTGCTATTTAATACTATCAACAAAAGACTGTGTTTTAGTATTTGTCTTTCTATACTTATTGGCAAAAACAGACAAAAGAGGGAATTATTTGAAAACCTGCAAAACACCAGCAAGTAAGATGTCATTACTAAGCATCTTGTACAACGTAGGAACAATCTTGTACATAACAAATCAGGAAGGTGAATTCAAGAAACTGGTGGTATAAATATTACATCCTTGTGGATAATAAAGAATATATAGCAATACTGTAAAAGAAATTACTGCAAATAAAACACTAATGAAAATTCCCACCTAACAAAAAAACCCTTTTTTTAAAAATCCATATTTCCTCTGGATGTTGTATGCAGAAATGGCTTATGAAAACTAACAAACTTCAGCAAGAGGCTCACACCATGGCACTGTCCACATTTTGGCTTTTGGGGAAGAAAAACAGTCACTGATTGCTTGTTTAAAATACATATTCAACTGAAAGACACAGGAGGAACTTCATCCTCTGTAACAGACTTTCCAAAATGCATGAACTTAACAATTACATAGAAATATCCATAGAATAATACAGAATAGTAATTAATATAAAGCATTGCTTAGCATATCATGTATTCTGTAATATTCTCCCAGTATCTTAGGTCTGATTATTACAATTTAAGTTCAGTTTTGCTATGTATTTTTCAGTAAATCACATCACTCCTAGATAAAAAAAAAAATCTCCTTCTCTTCTTTAATCTAAAAAGGGAAACCATTACTTAATTCTATCTTATTAAGAATCAGCCTATGGGTCACAGGTCCCGAGTCCTGAGAAAAGATAAAGGAATGTTTCATTTTCTCCCTGTAATTATTTTGGAAGACAATGGCATTTTTCCTGAATTAGTACAGTTATGGGATTGGCTGGATAGTTTCTAATTGCTTACCAGAGGAAAAAATAAACTTGACTGAAAAAGTCTATCTAGGCAAAAACATGTTGTATGTTGAAAATACTTCAAAACAAACAGATGTAACACAAATGAAACTGAAAAGTGTGTGGAAAACTACCTACTACTGCGATCAGTGGTTGCTGCCTGCCCCTCCCTGCCCAAAACAATCCTTCCCAGATTTTGTTCTTTTGCTAGCAATGTATTATCAACATGGAGTTGCAACACCCCTCATTACTATGGCTGAAATCAAAACTCAAATGACTCCCACCTTGGACAAGCCCAGTCAAACCAGTGCTCAGTTCACAAGTGCAAAAGTTGTTTCATAAACATATTTTGTGCAACGTTAGCATCACAGAAAGTGCATGTTTAACTCTGCCTAAGAAGAGCTTAATGCCTGCTGATGGCAATTATTAATATGTTCTCTTGCTTGAGTTTTTCAAAAATAGGTTTAGAACCTCTGACATGACAGTTTGTTGAGGTTTCCAGATGAAAATCATATTTAGCATTCTAAGCCAGAAACAAAGATAACATATGCATTATTCCAACTCCGGGCTAAAATAACTCTTTGGCATTAGAAGAGTCATACTTAAGTAACATGAAAAACTTTATTTACATATTTTCTAATTGTGGAAAACACTAGTTCAGTCCATAGTCAATACACCTTTTGAACAAAACTCTTAATTACGGCCAAAACCAAAACAAATCAAAACCTTTACCTGAAGACAGCTAAAGTTTTTCATTTTTTTCCCCCCATCAGCTACAGAAATCTCCTTCAACATACACACTTGTAGTAACCATTTTACCTGATTTGATCTTTCTATCAGATGTGTCATCCAGGGCTGACAATGCAGTAGAGATGCTCTTCTGAAGATCATGGTTACCACCCACGGAATCATCTTCATCAGAAGAAAATGAAGGCAACGTTTCTAAATTTTTCTTAAGTTCTTCATCAGCTTTTTTGGTCGGACTTTCTCCACTAACCTCAGGAGCTACAGGTGTTGCTGCTGCTGGCTGAGGCTTTGCAGAGGACTGTAGGCAAGGGGCACGAACTATTTGTGTAACTGGTCTCCTAGTCCTGTTTGGCATTCGCACAGCTGGAGTGGAAAACTGTTGCCTAGGCCCAGACTTTAGAAAGTCTAAAAAAGATGCAATAAATCCTGTTTTGACTTCGGGCTGTTTTTCTTCAACTTCTTTAATTTTTTGCCTCATTCTTTCCTGATGTTGGTAAGTGTCATAACAACTTTCAGAAACAGGAGAGGAGTAAGTGAAACAGGAGTCATTTCCTCTTGAATTTTGACGTTTACACTGCCCGCTTCTTTTTACCTGTTTCTGAATTGCACTGTCATCTTCTGCAGCATTTTTGTTTTGGCTTTTTCCTTTGCTTTTTTTCTTCTGAAGGTTCCCTTGAGCTAAATCTTGGCATTCTTCTTCAGTTCTATTAATGGCTCCATCTCCGCTTTGGGGCGCAGATAGTGGCTGCAATGGAACCTTTGACTGGTTACCTGCTAATGTACCATCATCACCACCCACACTGAAATCATTCTCTGAAGCAGCACTTTCTTCACTTAGGCTCCTACCACTTGAAACAAACTCTGTGTCTCTTGCATTCAGTGTACCATCAACAGAAGCATCATTATCTTCCTCAGATTCGTGACTGATGCTGGATTGTTTCTTAACTCGAACAGCCCCTTGTTCCTGCTCTTCCTGACCAGGACCAAGGGTGGGAGAGGTCATTCTTGTTGGTACATTTTGATCAGAAGTTTCAATGTGCTGTTGATCCGGGTTCACAGTTTTTGTCTGTATTGCTGACACTGGTGTAAGATTTAGAGTAATCTGGCCCCCATTCAGAGAAATATTATTTCTGCTTGCTGGCTTCCCGACTACAGTAGGTGAGGCACTGAAAACAGAAGACACATGTCTTACATCCAGTGATCGGAACTGTGCTTTAGACTCCTCACTATTTTCAACAGTCTGGATTTCCTCGTCATTAGAAGCTGATTTGGCAAAGTCAGATGGAGTCACTCCACAGGCTGCTGCTGTTGCTGCTAAGATGTCATCCACATTGGATAATATATTCCTCTCATCACTGAGAAGTATAGATTCTGGGAAACATATTGAACTAAGAGAAACAAATTGATTTTTTGAATCATGTTGATTTGTCTGAGTAAAATGATCTTTTGCCGTCAGATGTTGCTGTAGTGGTTTTGCAGACTCAAAAATGTCCATTTTCATTACTTCTGAATTCTGACTATGAAGCTGCTGCTGAGAATGACCCCCGTTACTTTGAATAATATGACCGTCCATCTGAAGGAACGGATGTGTCACCTGTTGAGGACTCTGTATTCTTTGCACTTGCAGCGATGCCTTCGCCTGTCCCAAACCCGACTGCAGGATTGACTGGTGAAGAATCTGCAAGTCACAGGTTGACTCCAGCAGTACCTGTGCACTGGGCAGACACAGCTGATGGCCGTGTCTCAGAGCATGAGACTGGACCTGCGGTGGCGTGCTAATGACTTGGCCCTGCTGTTCTGGAGTCTTACTGTCATGTACCTTATGCATAAGAGAATGTTGTTGGTTCAGCTCCTTAGCGCTCACGGTCACTTGTGTTGTTCGCATTAAATTCGCCGCCTTTTTCATGTCGTGGCTTAGGCTGCTGATATGGCCAATGTGTTGGGAAAGCTGCTCCACAGAACTGACCATTCTTTCATCTTTTTTTGTTCCCTGAAGAGTAAGTCCAACAACTTGATCTTCAAGGCGAGAGTTACTTCTGATCACGCTTTGAGAGTATCTGTCATTTGCTTTTGAGGCCCTGTATGTTGCATCCTGAGCATTGATTTCCTCCTCAGTTAGGCTTTGAGTGGAAGGTTCAAGAGTAGCTTGCTGCTGCAATGCCTGCATCTCCTGCATTGACAACTCCTCCTCCTGTTTGGATGAGGCATACAGGTTAGAGTCAGACTTCCTCTTAACGTAGGTCTTTGTTTCTGAGGAAGGCCTGCTGTTCTGCAGCGTCTGTGAATGAGCTGGGGATGCAAAAGGAGACTGGACAGACGGCAAAAACTTTTGAGACTGTGGAGAGGAGGATTCTTGCGACTGAGAGTTCTGAGAAGAATGTAAAGAAATATAGCTTTGATTAGGACTCGAGGCTGGAAGAGTTTGTACCCGAGGAGAGGCATTAAAGGAAAGAGAAGGTGATGTTAATGTTAAAGACTGCCCTGAAGAATAGCTTTCTGAAGGACTAACAGCCGATAGAACTTGTGATTGAGATGAAAAATTAACTTGGGACTGGGTAACTGGAGATAAACCCTGAGAGTGACTAGAAGAGTAGCTCTGAGACTGGTTGACTGAAGCAAGTTCCCTCAATTGCCCAGAGTAGTTCTCATTTGGAACTGAGGTCAATACCTGTTCCTCTGAGGAGTAACTTAGAGTCTGACTATCAGAAGTAATAGTTTGGGATTGCCCAGAAAAAGTCAGTGTTTTATACAGTGAGGGCAGCTTCTCAACCTTGCTGGATGAGAAATCCTGTGAGTGACTGACAGGTGGCACATGCTGAGCCTGGCAGGAAACATAGTTTTGGGACTGACTGACTGACAAGAGGCTCGGGAGCTGTGCTGTAGAATAGATCTGTGCTTGGCCTGTAATGACAGAACTCTGGTTTTGTGCAGTTTTGGCATAGCTTTGTGTCTGCACAGTGGGAGCTACACTTTGAGGTTTGGGGGTCTTTGTCGACCCCGGAGGCTGCTTCATGGAACAGTTTTTCACTTTTGCCGTGGAAGCAGACGGAAAACCAGGCGATGGAATTGCAGATGTGTACGACTGAGCAAGTTCCACCGTGACTTGAGAAGTCTTCTGCTGTGGTCCTCCATTGCTCACCTGAGTAACATCTCCAACCGGACTGCAGGATAATGCCGAGTGCCTGGAGGTATCCTGAAAATTAACTCCACTGGTACTCGTCAAATAGTTGTGTAAGGAATGCTGGGAAACAGCCAGCTGAGGCTGAACAGACTGAGTGCTTGAAGGCCGCTGATGGTGTTTAATGACACTACATTCTCGCTGAAGCGCTCTGTCCATCGACGCGGTGGAACCGGTGAAGGCAGACGTGCTGTACGCCTGAGACACCTGCTGAGCTCCTCCAAGGGTCGAAGGCAACAAACTAAACTGAGGTTGCAAGAGGTGGGGCGCAGATTCTTGAGCGGAGCGATATGTTGATGACTGGGGTGGGATGCTGGTACTTAACACAGAACCGCCCAGGCGCTCGAATGTCAAAGCGGTGGGGACGGTGCCTTGCGAGGTTTTGATCTGTAATAAAGGATCATGGGTAGTTAAGAGACCGTTTGATGTAGCACTGAAAGTAGTATCTTGAAGAGTAAGAGAAGGGGTAGTAGCAAAGTTTCTACTGCTGAAAGTGTTGGGATGCTGATACGCTGATAAAGCAGATGTTGGTGGAAATGTTCCAGAGGTTGGCAAAGCTCCAGTAACAAACAGTTCTGTGGCTGTTGAGGAATGCATACCTGGAAAAAACAAAAACAAAACAAGAAGGAAAAAAGAGCATAAGGGAGCTTTACAAGTTACAGCACTCTGCATTTCTCTAAGTCATTTCACTGTAAGCTCTTACAGCGTTTACAAATGTAACGTTCTCCAGAATCACCACCCTTTAAACTAAAAAACCGTACTAAGTGAGGCACTTATTGTGGGCAATTTTTAAAATAGAAGTGCAGGTTTTTCTAACAATTCCAAACTCTATACCTGCAGTGAATTGCTGGGGGGAAAACCTCATATCCCTAAGGTGCAGACTGTTTATAAAAAAATTGTACAAGATTAATTCTGCTTTGAAACTGTAGGTTCTTTATTAGTTTTTATTTCAGTTTAAGAAGTTCATAGTGAACCGATCAAAAGCCCCGAACACATTCAATATACAGTAAAAAGGCAAAATTACACCTTACCAATTGCAATATATACACAGTTAAAGGAGCAATCCCATCTCCTGCATTTACCCTCACCAGTACTTTTATAACTCACTTTACGGGAAACATTTCAGAGCTTACAGTGAAACAGCTAATGGTCTATACACTTTGCATTTCATTTTCTTAAAGGAGTGTTTTGACTTTTAATACAAGCAATAAATGTGATTTGTATGCTTTCCAAAGTGAGAGTCCAAAATATCCATAGACAGCAACTATCTGCACAGTGCAACAGCATCCAACTGAAAAGTATAATATTCCTTATTTGCATCCAGCCATCGGTATGACATCCTGCCTTAAACAAGACTTCTCAAGAGAATATGCTACTCCAGCTGAAATAGGAGTGTGAAATTCCCTTGCAAGCTTTCAGGCTCACACCAGTGATCCATATCATTCAGAGCTTTTCACCCAGTAACTTGCAGGCACTGGTGAAGTTTGTGTACTATTTCCAAAGTCTATGAAAATGAAGCGAAGAAGACAAGTTTATTCCCAGAGAGGTTTAAAATTCTTGTAAAGGAATGAATTTCCACTGGGAAATTTACTCGGGTGTGCAAATCAGACAAAAATAAAATCTCTGGTATAATTTGACTTTTTCCATTCTTCTGCCATACTTAAAACAGATTTTAGATTTGGATCATCTAAGAATAAATTAAAAAACTCTCAGCAAATAAAGCTTGTTTTGAAAAAAAACCCTTCAGTTAAAAAAAATTTCATTTTAAAATACATTAAGTTCTCTTAAACTGGTTGCAACTTAATCATACAATTGCTTTTGAAGGTTCAGGTGAAGCTGAGAAATAAATTCTTTGTTTCTCCCCTTCAGTTCAAGACAACTGATATGAAGAGATGTGATAGTGAAGGAATGCCAAGGTATTTTTCATTAGTAACAATAAGGTCTTTCTGAGCAAGAAGGCATAAACAGTGTTTTAATGCACTTTTTTCCCCCCTATTCTAAAAAACTGCAACTTCATGTTCAACTGGATTCTCTTTCACTAACACAAGGGTAGGGCCATCCAGAAGCAGCAAAGAACAGGAAGAATTTATACCTATTTTAACTGCAAATGCTAGTTTCTCATCTAACCTGTATTTTCTCTTTCTCTTCCATAAATCAAGACCCTTCCTACTACGCAGGTAATTTCTTAAACCAGACAAGAACTGGTCACAAAAGCACTAATATAGAACTGTTAGGTTTTATATTTTTACTTTTGTTGAGGGGCAGACAAAAGGTATGGCAAAGGTAGTAAATTTTGTGCACAGACACACCTCCACTACCCTAAGAAATCAGAACACTGATAACACAACTCACAGACCAAAGGAACACTTGGTGGGACAATGTAACACACTGTTCCTCCCTTTCCCCCAAAATCAACAGTCGAAGGGTTTGGAGAAAAACCCCAAAGTAAGAAACCCTTCTAAAGAAAGGTCACCTTGAAGAGCGAAGAGCTCTTGTTTCCCCTCATCAAAAAAAAGTCTGTACAAGACAAAGCTCTCAGAAGACATATGGGGGGACTGAGGGTTACAGAAAAGCAGCAAAAGTATCAAAAGGACAACAGAAAGCTCAGAGAACTGGTAATATTGAAAAATGGGCTTACTGATGAGTTCTTAGTAATGAGTACTGAGAAGTCTCTCAATCACTGGTACCAACATCAAACCCGACCCACAGCATGTGTCCCCATTCTTCACAATTCACTGCTAGGCAGCTGCAATGGAGAAAATGCTAGGACGAAGAGAGAAAAAGGTTTCTTCCCAGCTGACATTCTGGTGTGAGGATGGGTCATCACAACTCTAAACACCACTGATTTATATGAAGATTTTTTTGGCAGGTTAACAGTGTGCATCTTCCTCTGTGCTGCCACATATCTGCTTTTGTCACTGGTGAGTAAAAAGCCACATTCTCTATCCTCAACTTTTTTGAGTAGCTCTTCACAGAATGCAGCTGCACATCACACTTAACAGAACGAGTGCAAACTGCCAACAAAAGGACTGTTCCACTCTTCCTACCTTGTGCCTCCTCCCCAAATCAGAACAATCATACAGCTGCACTGAGACACGGATCAGCTTGCTGATACAGAGAAAAACCATCCCACCAAAGGAAAAAAAAACAACACTCAAACATTTTCTGTCAGCAGTGAATAGACCTGATTCACTGCACAGCTGCACAATCACTCCACAAGATTAACCATAACTTGAAGCAACCCACAGACGCAGTTGCAACACTTATCTTGGTGTGACTGCCTATAGTGAGCTCCAAATATGCAGTTTCCTGCTCTGCACAGAAGGCCTGACAGATGGGGGAGGTTTCTAGAAGGCAGTCAGTCTGCCAGAAGAGATGGCACGTTTGTTTAGCTGTACATTAGATCACTCATTTCTGTGTGACGTGCGTCTCGGACCTTTCTGAGAACACCTTGCCCGTTACTTCTGTGTACAAAGGGGCCAAAGTTATCCAACAGGCTTTTAGTAGTGATATCACAGAAGAACTATTATAGGGAACAGAGTTTGAGAATGAAAGATCAGCTAGGATGTACAGGTAGTGTACCTGAACATGCTTATGATGATACTGAGACTAATCCCAAACAAAGTTGGGAGAATAAATTTGACTTGTTAGACATCCTATGCATCTAAATTCCTTCTAAACAATCAGAACTTCTGCTCATATAATTCTTCTGCTAATATAATTTCACTGATTTTGGTATTCTTAGATATCGAGATGTAAAAGAGGTAGAAAACATGCAGCCTTTTCAGTCAGTCAGGACATTTTTGCTCCCAAACATTCAATATAATTACGACAAAGTTTTATTTCAAGAGGAAATTTTCACCTGTCTGCCAGGAAGGAGCCCTGAATTGTGGTAAAAGGGTAGATCCTGAAGAGACTGCTTGAGCAGTACGAGACTCGATAGCAGAGAGAAAATTCATGACTGAAGAAGTTTCCTTAGTGTTACTTCCAGCACTGTGCATACTGGTATCAAATATTCCTGAAAGACCTGGATGATGGTGGAGGCAAATGAAACAAAACAGACAATTCAGATGAAATTCCAAGAAGCTCAATCAAATAACAAGGATATACATTCATAATTCACAAAAAAGGAAATATGTCATGAAACATTAGCATTGTTACTAAAGTACATCGATTTTTCTGGGTTTAACTCTTACACACTGCTACAACTGTAAATTGGAACTATTAAATGTATGTCAAATATCATGCTTAAAACAATATTTAGGTACACCCATAAAATTCTCCCTTCATCTGAAGATTCACTGTTCTATTTTCACATGAACTGGTAAAACATTCAGAATTCCTCCTGAAATGGGTTCAGCTTCTCTGTATCATCCTTTGTGCCCTTTGGGCAGGTTGTAGCAGTTTGGACATCTCTGTAGGACTGGGCACACGAAAAGGAGTTTTGGTTGCAATCCACAAACCCCATTATGTGTTTCCCACTGCTCAGACCTTTCAATAGCAGGGGGCTCAGTGGAAAGCACTGGAGAGATCCAGAGTTGTGAGCAACTGAGATTATGTCCAGACTGCAGTTCTGACCCTCCCTTGTCCTGACCGAGGACCTGGCCAAGAGATTCCAGACTCCAGTCAGCACACGACCTCAAACAGTTTTCTTTAAAACTGAGTTGCGAAGTGAGTATGAAAGGTCTCCTCCTGTCATGGAAACAGGGTATCATCAGCATCAGGATCAAAGAGAGAGATCCTGATGCAGCTGTAACACAGCCTACCCTATTGCTACATTTAAAATAAATTGTAATGTTCCCCCAGCACTTAGTTTGCACATGTAACTACCAGCAGTAGCAAGTTCCAACTCGCATCAGCTTTGCCTTTGCTCTGGTGTAGAACTGGCATGATTGCTGCTGCTGGCTTTGAGGCATGTTTATCCTTTGGCCCTCCTGCATAGGCCCAATCCTGAAAAGCTGCATTTTAAAGAACAAATGCAGTTTCTTCAAAAGCCAGCAAGTTACTAAGCCTAACCTCCCTCTTATATTTTCCTTATTACTTACGACATTTTGATAAAAGCTAACAACTGTTCACTTTCTGCCACAAACGCAGGTTTTCTAATACCACTTGTTACCACCTGCAGGACAAACTTCCTCTGATTATAAAATCCATCAACTTGAATCTAAATTACTTAACAGTTGGGGTTTTTTTTCTCTGTAGCTATCTAAGCAGTATTCTCATGATATGGAGAGTTACCAGTAGGATGTTGTGTAGCAGAGTATCCAGGAAGCTGATGAGAAGCTGTGTATGTCTGTCTGTGAAGGTCTGTTTCTGAATGTGATGAATGTCCTCCTCCATAGCTTAAGCTAAGGGAGAAATGAAACATTATTAACAAAAATATACAGCTACAGAAACAAAGATCAATTATGAAATTCCAATCACAAGCCAAAAAGTTGCAGAAATAAAGGAGATGCAGTTGTGCCACGATATCACTAAAAATGTTAAGCAGATAAAAAAAGTATGATGAAACCTGACAAGCCAAAGGGGGAGGAGAAAAAAAAAACCAACCTTACAAAAATCAAAGCTGATCATGGAAAAGTTTAAAATGGACTAGGCCAGAAAGACACAGGTCTTCCTAGTTCAACTGTAAGAAACACTGGCTGGACACTTTTTGTAATGATTTACTGAGATAAAGTCTGCAAAGGAGATGACTACGAATACAAACCCACTTTAGCATTTCCACTTCTAATTCCATTAAAACCTACAGGACCTCATTTAATTCAAAGTCTGGAATGACTAAGAGGCTGCGGGAGCAATAGTCTTTTAAAAATTTTGGTACTTTTGTGACAATTTAACAAAGTTGACAGTGAAAGCACTACAAAGTGACAAATCCATCTTCAGCCCTCAGCATTAAATGTAAGTTAATGATTCACAGCTTTTATTTAACGTTTTTAAATGAGTCATCTAAATTAACGTGATTTTTAATCAGGTTTAATGGAAGCAAACTGAAAATATACAGCGTCAGGGTCCATGCAAAAGCAACAACACAGAAAATAAAGAAATGCAATCTTAACACCGAGCAAGATTAGGGACTTGTCAAAAGTCCTAATGATTTCCAATTTAGAAAGCAGAAAAGAGAGGGGGATGCAAAACAAAACCCCAAAGCTTTCAAGCTTCCAGAGACTCAGGTCTGTATAGCACCTGTCAAATGGGAAAAAAATGAAGGCCAGCATGACCAAGTTACCATTTATCTTCTTCTCTTCTTGTTTTCTGGATGTTAAGTTTATAGGTAGCTGCTACTTTCTCCAGGGCACATGTGAGATTGCTTTAAGTTCAAAATTCAACTGTAAACAAATGCCAAAATAACCCAAACGACAAAACCCACAGCCCTCCCTGCTGCCTGCTGTAAGGGAGACTTCCCTTATCCTCTTTCATCCCCTGGGATGAGGGGGCAGTCACTCTGCATCAGGGAAAAACTGAACACTTGATGCCAGGAATCATGACATCATGGGAAACTTTTTATAGAAGACACCAAATAATACAAAAATTGGCAACACTGCTGCATTTGCTTCGTTTTCATTAAGATGACAAGAGGAGGCAGATGAGCCTCCAAGAGCACTGTGACCTCCACACGTTCTGAACTAGCAAGAGCCTGCCTGAGCAGGACTTCCCTGCCTCAGATGCACAGTCAGGGGATGCATTTTCCACTCCAGCAACGCTCTGCAGTCAACACACCAGGCTAAAGCACAAGCCTAAAGAATGAACCAAAATCCTTTAGAAAAACAAACAACCTCAGCCCCTGCTTTTCTCAGTGGCACCCATTGTCCAGCACTTTACCACCTTTCACAGCAATAACTGCAACTTAGAGAATTGCCAACCCCAAATTCAGAGTCAGCACATCCACGTGCTTATGCTGTAGAAGACAGATCTTTGTGCAGCTCAACACTGTGCATCAGCAACTGATTTCTATTATATGGTGACTGAAATCTAAAGATTTGCATCATTGCTATGGACAACTGGCAGGCATGATTACATGACACTGTAGGTTATTTCTTTTATTTACAGCATTAAAAAGTGTTAATTATTTCCAGACAAGAAAAAATTGCAGGGGTGTTCTGCACATAAAGCATTATGCATGTAATAAAGCCAATTTAAGTGCACATATTTTCACAAGAAAAAAGAATCTAAAGTTAAGGTGGTTTGAGGAGTTTTGAGAAAACTTGCATAGCTAGGGGAAAAAAAAACCCATAAAACTTAGGAGATGTGAAGTTTTCTTCAGTTTGTTTTTTTTTTTAATAAATAAAAATGCACCACATGAGAAAAGTTTCTAAAGTGTGGCAACACACACAATTTTAACAAGAATTACCTTCACCAAAAGAAATGCTGATCTTGCAAAAACTTCCCCTGTGCAACAGAAAAAGGTTTTACTTCGTTTTTCTTTCAAGTCCTCTTAAAGCATTTGCCTACATAAAAGTACGTGGTGCCAACTTCTCTTTCATACATTTTAAAGGCAAACTCTGAAGTCCTACTCCACCTATCACTCATACAGCAAGACACCTTCCTTTTCCCACTGGGGTATTTTCAGGTTGAGAGGCACATTTGGCATTGCAGGGGTGTAACGGGCAACCGAGCCCAGACTGTGCAGCAAAAATCCTTTCAGATGAGGCGACATCCCAAAAAACGAGCCCAGATTATAGCAAGGAATATTGCATCATTCCTCCCCTTACCTTGTAACAGCAAAAGTTCGTGAGGAAAAGGGTGGCTTAACCACCTGAAAATCAGGGAAACTGAAAAATTGATTTGTTGAGGTGGGGGGTTCTTCGGCTGTTGGTTTTTTTTTAATCTGTTTATTTGGGGGGTTTGTGTGTGTGTTTCGTTGTTTAGGGGTTTTTTTATTTGAATCTTTTACTTATTCTGGTTGTTTGGTGAAGATTGTGATTAATTTTCCCCTCTTCACTCCTCTGCAGTAAACACCTTTGTTGTAAAGGGCAGGTACAGCACACACAGAGGCTACTAAACTACTAACACGCACAAACCTGCAGACCAGAGGCACAATGCGCTGAATGAGAAAAGTAACTTGTAAAAGAAACTTGGACAAAGACTTTGTAACAAGAAAGACTTCGAAATTAACACTGGGATACAAAATAACCTCTAAATTTAGGAGCCCAGAAACATTGTTAATTACCAGAACCTCAACATTGGAGTTCTGATGAGCATTTTGAGAACACTCAAAGTATGTGATGGCTGGTTTTTTTTAATACAAACTCCACAACCGCAACCTCAAAACTGAATCTGTCTTTCAATAAAAACTTTGTATTTATTTGAGCAGCTAATTGTTTATTGTGTAATTACTGGTTGCTGGAACGTAGATTCTTATCTCAAAAAGCCTTGCGTATATGCCTTCAGTTTACATAAGCTTATCCTAAACAAGCACAGCAATCTGAAAGATTACTGCCTTAGGGTTTCTTTTTATAAAATTTATCTTTTAAACAGACCAACTTGTACACCATGTAATTTGAATATCAAAAATACATTCACCATGACAAATAACCTTGTGGCTATCGAGCCCTTTGTACTCTTGTTTCCAAGTTTGCCAGAAGTCCTCACTTGCACTGAAATTTCACGTTAGTTACTGAGGAGACATTCCCACTACTCACTACTTTGTCTGTTATCATTATTTGCTACACAGTGTTCCAAAAACACTTGGCCCTTACCACTGATTATCACACTGATTCCCACTTTTACTGTCATAGATAACTGCACAATGGAGTGATCAGTGCTAGAAAATAATACCAATTCGACACACAAATTTAGAAAACAGTTCCCTGCAAAGTACTTTTCGTTGAGAAGATCCATTCAATTTTAGTGGAATATTTAAGTGTCCTTTTAGAGCTGTCCCATAAAGAATCATCATTATTTGTCATTGCTGTAATGATCCAATAAAAAAAAAAAATACAACAATGAAAGTGAAACGACTCAAGTATTAATCTGTTTTTTTCAGCTGCATTAGCTGGGCTAATAGAAGACTGTTACCTCTGCAGTAAACTTGTGGAAAAAAAAATGTATAGTCTTTGCATTTCATTGTTACTAAAATACCTCAACCTTGATTTACAACTCCTTTTTGTTAGCCCAGATTAAGTCATCCCAGAATCCACTCTTCATACATCTGTTTGTACTGCTATTCTCACAATAATTTATTTTCAAAGCATTCTTCAATCTTAATAATTTCATATGAAATTCAGGTTTCCATCTGCAAAAGGTTATTGGCTTACATTGCACTCACCACCTGCCAAGACAATTATCAGGTTTGCACTGTACACAAGTGATGGGTGCATTTCTCAACTTCAAACTCAGATGGAAGTATCATTTTTACATGGAAACAAAATTTAGCTGCAATAAACACTAGACATACAAGTATTTTTATTTCTTTCACTTCCTTCAGATGACCTTGCTCTCCTAGGCACCCATACAGAATGAAACACAGAAACAAAAACACTTAAAACCAAGTATCTTAGTTCACTTAATACTCAATACAAGAAGCATAACATGAAAAAGGGGCATTTTCATCTTTCTATTTTATTTTCTAGATAATTCTTCATTACTGCTTCACGGTTTTTAAGGTTTTTGATTGTTATTTTGTTTCTGTGGGTTTGGGGTTTTCTTTTTTGTTTGTTTTGGTTTGGTGAGGTTATTTTAAGTTTAACAACAGCAATTATTCAAGTACTAGGGAAACTTATAATGCTCACATGAAAAACAGACCAGAACTCTAAAGGAGCAAAGGATACTTTTGGGTGCAACACCTTGTTCTTAGGCACTTGTAGCTCCTGCCTCTCATATAAAGGAAAACTGCTAAAGAAAAGTCCACATGAAATCCCAGAGCACTTTCAAAGCATTCAAACGGTGCAAGGCTGTGCTCCAAGTGAAACTGGACACCTACAAGACAAGCAGTTGCACAGGACACTCCAGACTCCAGGAGATCCGAGAGGTGCTCCCGCCACCCGGGAGGGAAACTCGGCGCCCACACGTTGGGCTCCCACACAGGCTGACAAGTCTGAAACCAGAACAACTAAGCCCAAGAAAACAAAAAGGCAACAACCCAGCGTGCACACAAGTGATCAGATTTGAGGTAGACCAGGGAACTTGATCTCATTTTTTGGCTGCCTGTTCTGCCTTACTGAAAACAAGAGCTCCTGTGAGATGACGGCTCGCTGCACAGCCCCCTTCTAATTAAATCACCAAAAAGGAGATTAAATAGAGCAGTGATAGCTGGCAGGGAAGTACCTTAAAACTCATACCCTGCATTTTATCTTACTTGAGACTTATATATGAAATAGGGGAAATATTACTCAAGTTTCCCTCTCTAGCCCAAAGCTCAGACACCTGGCAAGAGAGTCTCTCTCCAACCAGCTACTTTGCTGTGCAATAGCAAGTTCCAGGCAGAGACCAAAAGCAAAGCCATAAAAACGACAAATGCACTTCTAAATATTAAAACCACCATTTTTAATAAGAGATATAGAAATTGATACGCAGCTTACATCTCTTTCTGTCCACTATATTTGACTTTAAACATGTAAAATGCAGTTCCGGCTTCTATTACCTCCCGGCAGGTTTGCAGTTAGAATTATTTTAGTAATAGATACAGCATTTATTATTTTGCTTAAACACTTATCTTTATTAATTTGCCTTTATTCAATCATCTCATGGAGAAAGAATGGGAGAATATTACTCAGAAACATTATTTGAATTTAATACAGATGAAATGGGGGGGAAACGGCCCTTCAGCTGCCCATTGTAACAGCGAGAGTTCACAGTTTGTTACATCAAACCAGAATGTAATTCAGCAGCTGGGGTTCATCTGCAGCTCAGAATAAAATTAAAATTTAAAAGCAAAGCTACAGGTAGATAACTTGAATCCAAAAAAGGGTTTGTTCTCATATTTAAAAAAAAAAAAAAAGCCACAACTCTAAGAAGCAACAACATAAAGGACAGAGGGAGTTGCCCAGGAAGAAAGTTGCTAAGCTAATTAAATTCAGTACTGTTAGTAACACCGAATCACTCCTGCCCAACACACTTCTGGAAGTTTAAAAGTAAGCCCTTAAAGGCAATAGAAAATGCTTCAGAAATACCAAAGGAAAAGAATGGAAAACAAACTCCTCAGCCCAGAGACTCGTTTCAATGCAAAGTATTTTTTTAAATGTATACAATATGTGATTTTTCACCTCTATTTCCCAGACACATATTGGAGGGAAGGGGGAAGACACTGCAAGAACAAATTTTATTTGAAGCTTGAAAATGTTGGCAGGCTTAGGAAAAATAGGAAACCAGCCTACTCTCTGCATCTAATTTCCCTGATCCTCACATTAGATTATACAAGACAAAACAAACCTTAATGTTTGAAGATTTCACTTACATTTGCACAAAGAATATTTAACAGTCTAGAACAGTTATGGCGTCCAAGAGACAAAAGAAAAAACTAATTTGCTACTTGAAAAATAGAAGTCTACGTCTGAGAAATTAGAAGCACCTCTAAAATTAATACATCTTAAAAGGTACATATGGCACTCTTTTTAAGAACACCACACAACTTCAGTATTTGCCTAGGCTGTTTTTGAATTATAACAAGAAATAAATAGATGTCAATATTTTCAAGTATGATTAACTATCTAATAATGTTATTTTTCAAGATGCACGACTTTTGAAAAGATGGAAAATATAGAATCTCAGTAAAACACACAAGAGGAGCATTTTATCAACAATCTCGACTGTCTGTGGGCTGTGCCACATTCTTCCCCTTTAATGCAATTACACACTACCTATCCTGTGCAGAATGTATCACACTATAACATACCAAAGGCAATCACCCTTCACTCTTTCATTAAAGATGAAGCTATAATGATAATTTCCCACTTCAATTCAAATGCAGAGCCACCAAGAGCAGGGCTGAGACCGACACAATGTGGACTGAAGGTTGCCTGGAGCTACTTTTGAGAGGAAACACTCATTACTTCCTTGCTTTCTAGGAGTGAAGATAAGGAGCTTCTAAGAAATCGATTTGGAGGTAGAAAATTACATGCAGGGAACTGCCTGAGTGAGCAAAAGTTCACGCTGTTCCTGTGATTCTTCACCTGAATACATGTCACATTTCAAAGGAAAAAAGAGATTTTATTGCTAAAAAGGTCCATCTCCCTTTTATTCCCACATTAATGTGTCTGAACTCCTTACGCTTGATCCTTTTAAAAATGAAAAGCCCAAAACTGCTTCAGGAAAGCTGAAATAGCCTTACTGGTACTTCAATGCCTCAGTGCAAGTGCTGGCTTGTCTGATTAAGTAACCTGTGGAGTTCTTAATAACAAAGACAATATAATTCTGTTTGCAAAAAAATCAGTTAAACTCTGTCTTGAAACCATGTATGTGAAAAGCAATATTCAGATGGAACTGAGCTATTTAGAAACTTCAATTTCAGTTACTATGGAGGGACTGAACAAACTACCTAATGTTCTTATTTTTTAAGGTATACACTCTAAATCAGCTTTTTAATGAAGTCATCTATGGCTGAAATGCAGGGCATTTAACAAAATCATCTTTTTCTCTCCTTTTTCTTTTTTTTAATCAGAATTGGCAAATACTTCAACCACTTCTCTTGGCTTTGACCAAAAAAAAAAAATAAAATCTTTGAAACCTAACCAAAGCAATTTTCTATCAGAATTTTTGCAGCCTATAAAAACTAACTAAAACTAAACTATCCTACAATGCCAGTTTTGAACTCCTGATGCACTTCTTAAGATTTCAAGGTCTAGAGAGGAGCTTTCAGTGATCCTGCTCTGCATATTGGAACTTAACTTTGATATACTTATTAACTCAGTATCATCACTCTCCACATGTAAACAGACACTGATATGTCCACATATCCTCCCAATTTATATTATAAAGCAGTGTCAGAAATAATTTTAAGGCATCTGTTTGTCAAGTAATATTTTGGGGATTTTTACATCTTCCCTGACAGCTTCTACTCTACCACTCTCTGCAGAAAAATAAGTACCCATTATGGTCTGAGTAGCTTACACCACAGAAAGCTCTGCAATCTTATTTTCTTGGCTTTTGAGACACTGGATTATTTTGTCACTACATTTATTTACCCTCTTCTCTTACCTTTCCTCCATGAAAGAACTTTTTCTTTACCCAGCACGGAGAGAATGGCTGTGATTTTTTTAAATTAGCAAAACTTCACTCCTAGACCTTTACTCACAATTTCAAAAGACTTCTGTAACAGACAGTAATGGAAATCTAACACTTTTTCTGCGATATGTGGTGCTATTCTGCTGTCAAAAGCATACTTGGGAGATATTCAAAACTCTTCTCTAGATCATTCCAGTATTAATGGTTGAGCACACAGCATAATCCTCTATTACCGTTGGCTGAGATACACACGAAAAGATTTCATTACTTTTAATAACAACATTTTATTTCAAAATATAAAAAATCATCAGAGCATTATCTCAAGATGTGGCCTGGCCACATCAGTGTCTTATTAAAAATACAATTCATTTCAGCTATTGAAATGCTTCTCAGCCCTCATCCTCCCACAGCTATTACAGCACTGTATTTTGTGGCAAGCTCGACTCTTACCTTTAGGCTACCATTGGAATACTTGATATCCCATTCCTTAATAAACCCTTTGTTTTCCAGTTATATGGGAAAAAACGGTGCTGAAGTTGAGATTTTCACCACAAAAGAGGTAAGGAGTGCAAATATGTGCTATATACCCACAGAGTCATCTTTGGCAGCACCTCTTTTCATTACCAAATCCCCGAGCAGTTTACAGGGACATAATCCATGAAACATCTTCTCCTTTAATCCAGGGAAACTAAGGCACAGCTACTAACCCACCCAGATTCACAGTCCTCACCATCGAGTCTCAAACACTCAGTACTGAAATAAGAGCCAGTTTTTCAAGGTTTGGTGAAGTTCAATTTTCTAAGAGCTCGGTACCCAATATACTGGACCCCTGTGAAGATCAGTGGCCACAGAACTGGCTCAGAAGAGAGGCATCTACTCACTGCCCACACCTGAGACCACAAACCTTGCTAACCTTGATCATCCACACAGCCAAAAACTCAGGGCCATTAAATGGGCTCTGAGCCTCCCAGCACATCCACCTACATATCTACAGTGCCTTCCCCACCCCACAACACACTGCAAGGGCCAAGCAGCTCACAGGAGCTCCTTCACATTCAAAAACCAGGCACCCCTATGACTAACACCACTCCCATCCCAATTTAGGAGGTGTGCCCAGGAAAGATCCAACGTATTAACAACAACACAGTTCATCATAAAATGCTGCAAGGAGTCCTTTACATTAAAGGAAACATCACAGGGTGTTATTATCTAATTTCATGAGGAAAATCAGCATAGCCCATAGAGTTTAGCTCTTACACCTCTTCATCCCAAAACAGGTTTAAATTTACATTTCTAACCTTGCAAAGAGGACCTTGGCTGCCATGTTGTCACCAGTCACTATTTAGCTGAAAATACTATGTGAACACAGCTGCTTCTGAAAACTAAAAAAAAACTGCACTGTTCAAAACTGCAGAAAAATAGTTACAGCTACATGGCATTTATTTTGAGATGGGGAAAACTCCACTACATGAAACAAATTCCCTGAATATGGCTCAGATATTGATTTAAGATTTCCTGATGATCATGCAGCTATCTAAACAAAAGCAAGTGTTGAGATCAAAACAGTATATATGCACACAAGCACTAAAAAAATATCCTTTAATTGGTGAAAAACCTGTCTTCTCTTAAAAAAAATAACAAAACGGGGGTTTTTTGAAGGGGAAAAGATGAAAATCCCATCTCTTTCCAGTGGTGCTGGAGTATCAGTAACATCCAGGTCACCAGTGCCAGCAACTGAAGGTAGTTAACACATGGTTGTGCTGGGAGTCTGAAGAAGTTGGCTGTCTACGATCACTCTTCGCACAGCAAATGAGCAAATGTTCACATTCAAGAAAAACTTATTAGAAATCCTATTCTTGGCAGTCTCAGCAGAGAATAATGAAATGGGAGGAACACAGGGATTGAAGGATTATTCACTGTCTAGCACTGGAATTTTTGACACGAAGACGAGAGAAAGTAAACAGGATGTGGTGTGAAGCACTGAGCTGCCATATTTCTGAAAGGGATTTCCTGGTCAGAAAGAAGAGCACCACGGAACGTGCAGCACACACTGGCACATTCAGTGTCACCACAGAACACCCTCCCAGCTGCACACACATCACACGGGAGCTGTAGCCCTTTGTCTGGCAGGTTCTGGATTTCCAGATGTTGCCAGACATCTGGAAACGCTCGATGGAGAGCTAGAGCCCTCCATCTCTTCTCACACAAAGAGGGCTATCTCCAAGGAAATCTAGATGTATGACAGCCCCAAGTATAATTCCTACAGGGTTATTAAGGAATAAAAGTTCCTTTGTATCCTCCTCTGTAAACACTATTACTCTAAGATAAGGGTGCCTAAGGGTGCCTTCTTCCTGCTGAGCGTAATTGGTTCCACTTCTACAAGTCCTAAGCAAGCAACACAGGTAGGCATGTAGAGGGAAGATGAAAAAGAAGAGAAGCAATATGGGCAAATAAAAGCTTGTCTAAACATATGTATGTTCTTGCTGAATTGTTTTGGAGCAAGAAACTTCCAAGCATGCAGAGACACAGGAATAAGAGCTCCCTGCTGTAGCCCATAGTCAGAAAGGTTCTGAGGATGCAAGTGTCCGTGCACACCCCAGCTCTGTCCAGAGCAATGAAACAAAAGAAGGAATATTACAAGAGGTGAGACAATAGTAGAAGTAAGCCCAAAAACTATGAAATCTGCCCAGTGAGACAAGTAAATCTAGTATTTAATAACCAAGTGCTCCATCCTCTCTGAGGGCATTTCTCTTTGCTTAAAAATTCTAAGAATTTTCCTTTCCCTGTCACTTGCATGGGACAGCAAAAAATGCCCTGCTGGAAAGGCTGAACTCTGCATGCTGCTCAAAGTTATTTTTGTCACCCTTTAGGCTGCTAAGGGAGGTTTGAAGTGAGACTATTAATATGCTGCCTTTTAACTGGTTTTTGGTTTTTTTCTTTGTTTGTTTCATTTATGGAATAGGCACTCACCATACAAAGTAACTTTTTACCATGCAAATTTGTGAATGCTTTGACAAAATACAACAAAAATATCCAAGCAAATACACCCACTCTATAAGAGCTCTGGTATTGTTTAGAATCAATGTAGTTCAGTCAGAGGTGCTTTTTTCCCCAACAGGAACAAAGATTTTTCTAAAAACAACCTCCTTCCTATGACAGCATTATGCCAGAATCAACAGCATCTCCAAGTAAAAATAAAAGGTGGGCAAAAGCACAGAAGAAACAAAGGGGTATAAGGTAAACACCTACAGTTAAAATTAACAGGATGAAAGGTAAAATATGTCTATGGGACTGAAACATTTTTTGCATAAGTTAAAGAATACAACCCCCCCTTTCTTTCAGAACAAGGTATTCAGTAACCTGTGTTGAAGTTGTTGCCTCTGTGGGAAAGGGCTCACATCCAAAATATCATTCCAGGTGATCTCAAGAGAGGTCAAGCACTCAGCTAAGACAGACACCCACCGAGTGCTCCCGGTAGGGAAGCAGGTGGTACAATTCGGGTGGGATGCTCATTGAAGACAGTGACATGGCAAGACCGAGCCCATCTAAAACGTGTCCAAGACTGCTGGGAAGAATCTCTGCCAAGGACACACAGCTCACTCCTTCCAGCTCTGCTCCCTGCTCGTTCCCTGGTGCCAGCTCTGGATCCCAGTCTGACAGCACAGGTACACCAGCGCGGCTCTCCAGCTCAAGCCGCTCACCATTTCAGCCAGGATAGTTTCCTCATGGATTCACAAACGAGACCAGCTCCCTGTGCAGTTGCACAAACACCAGAGCCAACACAGGGGAGGAGGAAGGGAGCCCCTTTCAGCAGCAGTGAGGCTGAGCAGCCAGTTCAGCCATCTCATGTAACTGCACCCTCAGACTAAGTTTCAGCTCGTTCCTTCTGCACGCTGATGTGTGTCACCACTGCTCACTGCAGCAGAGTGACACGGCTTGAAACGTTTCACATGAAGCTGGCATTAAATTAAATAAAGTGAGCAGCAGGTAATTCCAAACAAGCCTGTCTGGCTCATTTAGAAACTCTAGCAAAGATTTTGCAAGATGACCACATATCTGCACCTGGGAAAAGCTATGGTACATAGAGCAAGAAAGCATTCAGCCTCTGTTCAATCTTTGACCTTCTCACAGCTGTGATCTCAGTGTGTGCTGAATGCAGGTTAAAACAAACGAAAAGAAGAAAGAGAAAAGGAGACCAAGAAAAGCTAGCAAGTCCCTGTAAGGTATCTGTGCTACACCATGGATTACTGGTGTTTATTTTGCATGTATAAATGTTTATAAATGTTTTAGATATAAACTACGACAGAAAGTTTGGTAAGATTTGAAACTGACCTACCTTTCTATATGTTTATTTTATCTTCCTGCGCCTTTTAATAGGAAATGTTCTAAGTATATTCCCAGATTACGAGGTTTCCTTTCAATATTTAAAATACTACGCCATAGGGAACTTTTTGTAGGATGTGTGTTTAACGACAAACACTGGTTTCACCTCCCAGAACAATTTCATTTGATGAAAGAAAATGTTCTGTTCTTTTCTAAAACACGCTGTCTGCACTTTTAGAGTTTCTATAGCTATGCAAAAATCCATTAGAATTTAAAATTGAGCCTTGACTAAATCACAATTATCATACAGCTGTTACAATAAGCATTAGTTTGACAGCTATGCAAAACCGAGTTAAAAAACCCATCATAACCATTTCTAACAAAAGTATCGGTCCCCTATCTATGTAACTTTGCATATGAACTCTCACTGTAACTAACTTATTATCTTAGATTGGCTGTTATGAACATGGACCACACTAACCAAATGCCAGTGTTATCTATTGCAAAGAACCATCTTGAATTAAACCATATAAAACCCCATGTGTTTGGGTAGGGCAGAAATGGTCAGAAGACTACTGGGCATAAAGAAACAAAGACCACGGCAGTCACCACAAAATTTACACCACCAACAAAATAATTGTGACTGACTTTTAATCACATATAGCAGAAGATTTGAGTCTTAGAGCTGTGGTAAAAACCAAACAAGAACGGTGAGATCCCTCCACTCGTAAAAATCCTTCTCTGGATAAAACCTCAAGTCAGACATAAACTAAACCAGAAACCTCATCCATTACCACCTGTTCCTATTTCTCTTTCCAAGCAATTACGAGTCTCTCAAACTATTACACATTCACCTGTTTTCTGAATACCATGTTTTTCTCTAGCAAATAACCAGTAAGCACATACCTTATCTGCTATTCAATAGCTTTAGGCTGTGTCACAAAAGGACAGTTTCAGCACAGAAGTAAGGTTTTCTAGCAGCTACAGTAAAAGGTCAGAGTGGCAGTGTGCCCGTCAAACCATCACAAATTCCTTGAGGATGCTGACAGCCTGTGCAAGAGGTGGGGGGGAAGGGGAAAGCAGAGGGCAGGAGCATCCCCTTAGCCCCCTGCTATGGGGCTGTGTGGCTGCACTGTCCCAAAATGCTCCTCAGCAGGAGCGATCTCTGCTCAGTGAACACAGTGATTCAGGTGATTTCCACCAGCTTCCATCCCCAGTTCACCATCTTCTCCTGTTCCATGGGAACGGTTATGTCACAGCAGGCCTGGTAGCAACGTCCTTATAACACTTCACCACACATTTCCTTTCAGTTGATAAGAATAGTGCCATTGCACAGACAAAACAGTGCCTGCAAGAAATAAGGAGCAGGATAAAAACCAGATGGCTGAAGTGAAGCGCAGGAAGACAGGAGCAACGCTTGTAGGGAGGAGAAATCATTCTGATGAGCTGAGACTGTGAACATGGCTCTCCACACAAAGGGAACATAGCCTGCCACGACACAGCCTGCAACAGCAGAAATATGAAATGAAATTTGAATGAAGTATTGTTATCTATATCACCTAAAGGCTGAATTCTTTTCCAGCAAGTACCAGATGAACATGACACACATTTTTTAATTTAACATCAGGCTAATGCAGCTTCAGCTGTTTGGGTGACTACCTGTCAGCCACCATCAGAAACACCACTTTGAAAAATGTGAATTGATCTGTAACACAAGTCAAGAACATGGACAGCATATTCCCTTACAGTACATCTGTACCTTCACAATTTCCTTCCAGGCTGGTGCAAGCCTTGGCAGCGACAGGAATCACTCTTCCATCCCAATCCCCCAGCAGCTGGCTCCATTCATACAAAGACAAATGTTAGAGAGGACCCAAAACACCTATGCAAGCCCAGACTCTACTTAACACTACGTCCAACAGGGTAAATTATTTCTTATTAAAATGACATGAGCTCCAAGAACCCAGTTCAGGAAAACTTCAAGCACAAAATATGATTCATAGTGTTTTCCCTCTTCTTGCTACAGATAAAAAAAAAGTTTGAATGTTTCAGTCAACACATTATAAATGCATCATTCATCACCACGTACAAAGCCTTGAGATGAAACTTTAAAGAACTAAAGCAAAGTCTTCTTGACATTGTTTCCTGAAGCACAGCATATTGTCAGATCATATATGGATGCAGTAATACTAATTTGATTGGTATAGGTAGCAGGCATTGATCTAGTGAGCTTCAGCGTGGTAGTTGTCCTGGGACTTTTCTCCATGACATTTCAATTAAGGAATTCCCAAAATATACAATTTGAACTGCACTAATATAGCAGTTATTAAAAAGATTAAAGTTATGTTTTAAAACCAGGGTATTTTTTTTTTTAATATAGAAAAAAATCATCAAGCAGTTGCATTTCTTCTAAGATCCCTCAGAAATCCACTCTTTTGCTTCTGCACCACATATTCTTAAATGACCTGGAAAATCCAAACCTCCCTCCTGGAATAGATGGCATGATCCTCAACAGATGATGAGAACTGGCAAAAGCAACATAGAAAGGACATGTTGCTATGTTGGTTTTGGTGGAAGTGAGTGACATGATCAAAACCAGTCAACAATTAAAAAGAAAAATTGGAAAGGATGATAGGAGACCTTACTTTGCCAGGTAGTCAATTCTGCAGAGAACCTGGCTAAACAGCTTCATGGGGCAAATGTTTGTCCAAAAAACCACCCATCCTTGCAATTCTATGGGAAATAGGGAAACTAGAGTCTCACACCTCAGGGAGGTCCTATGATCTTCTTACTTAACATTGACTTAATTGCTTCTCAAATGCAATGTCCACAACTCAGGAAGGGTGACAATATATTGGAGAGAATCTAAGAGAAAACTTGGAGAATAACTAAAGCAGCAAAAAAAAAATTAAAAATATCTGGTAACAAATGTCAAGAGATTATGTTCATGTTCTTTAGAAAAGTAAGTAAAGCAAGAAGTTAAGCAAAATTCATAAGAATTCATAGTCAAGAAAATATGATATTAATGGGATTTTCAGTGTCAATGGGTTGTAAGTAAGATTCAGTAGCCAGAAACTAGAGGTAGCCCTCTTCAGATCAGAAATAAAATACAAACCAGTATATTCGTATACTTTACCAAGAATTGTGCTGAATTTTGCCTCACTGGAAATTTTCAACTGCACCTTCTAAAACGTAAACTCTAGTTTCAAACACAGATTGGGGGGGAAAATAAGTCCTATGGCCTGCATTATGAAGAGGTCACACTAGATGATTGCACCAGTCCTTCTGACTTGATTATCTATTAATCTTATCAGACATGTCCGACCACTTTCAGAACCAAATGCGAAGTCATTTATCTACAAGCGCACCTATTTTGACGGGGTATTTTTAGCCCCCGAGACTCTTTTACCTTTAAACGTCGCCGAGATGGGAACTGCGGATAAATCAAGCCGCAGACATAAAAAAGGCAGGCGACAACGAAAAACCTCATCGCCCAGAAAACACTCCTTTCAGCTGGCAGAGTTACACAATCAAAAAGCAACCCGAAGCCAATAAGATATCCCGTATTTTCCCCCCGCACTTCCCGGAACTTTGCAGAAGTCTCCGCGGGACTGAAGTTTTTAGCTGAGAGGAGGCTCCGCACGCCCCGGAGGGAAGAGGCTCCCCAGGCTCCGCGGGGCCGGGGGCGGGGGATGCCGGCGCGGTGCCCCGGCCGCGGGCAGCTTTGTTCGGGCGGGCAGCGCCGGTGCCCGCGGCCCTCCGGCAGCCGCGCAGGGACGCGTGAACTCTTGAACCCGCGCCGCAGCCCGACGCGAGCCTCCGGGGCGGGGAGACAGCGGGGGCACAGCGCGCAGCCCGCGCCGCCGCCCCCCGCCCGCCGGGACGCGGCCTCCCGCCCGC
>NW_020897986.1:2416812-2513582 GCF_003984885.1 Neopelma chrysocephalum | reverse complement strand
CACGGAGCTCCGTGCGCCCCAGTGCGCTGGCGGGGGGGGGGGACCGAACGGGGCGCGGCGGGGGAGCGGCGCCTCATGCGGGGCGGGCAGCGCCGCGGCCCCGAGCGGCCCCTGCGCTCCGCTCCGCTCCGCTCAGCGGCGGGCGGCGGGCGGAGCCGCGGGCGGCGGCGGGGGCTGCGCGGCCGCCGGCCCCATGTCGGGCTGCGCGTTCCCGGGACGCTCCTCCCCCGCCAGCGCACTGGGGCGCACGGAGCTCCGTGTCCGGGGGCAGGGAGGCCGCGGCGGAGGGGCCGCCGGGGCCGCCGCCAGCAGCGCCGGCGGGGGGAGCGGGAGCAGGAGGAGGAGGAGGAGCTGGAGGTCTGTGACTCGCGGCCCTGAGGGGGAAGCGCGGCGGCGGCGGGAGCGGGAGCGTGGCGGGGGGGCGGCGTAGCCACCACCGGGGCGGGGTGGGGGGCTGAAGGCGGGGACGGGCGGGGTGGCGGTGTCGGGGAGGCCGGTTCCTCGGCGGAGCGAAGCGAAGCGCCGGCGCTTTGTTGGAGCAGCCGGGGCGGGGCCATGTTGTTCCCGCGGAGGGGAAGCGCCGCCAGCCGCGGGCTCCGGGGCGGCCGCCGCCGCCGCCAAGATGGAGCCCGGCAGCCGCCCCATTGTGCGGCGGGTTGTGGGGCGGCCCCGCTGCCCTGCCCCGGCCCCTGTCACCGCCACCATCACCGGGCGGGGACGCCGCTCCCCCCGCCTGGCCGCCTCCCCCTTCCCGCGGCGGGGCCCGCCGACCCAGCGCCCTCCACCTCCGCTTTTATCTGTCTGGATGTTAGAGCTTTCCAAAAGCCTCAGGCATTCCCCCCATCAGTTGCAGGCCTGGAGCCTGCATAGAATCGTATGATGGAATTACAGAATGGTCTGGGTTGGAAGGGACCTTAAAGGCCATCCCGTTCCAACCCCCTTGCCATGGGAAGGGACACATTCCACTAGACCAGGTTGCTCAAAGCCCCCTCCAGCCTGGCCTCGAACACTTCCAGGGATGGAGGCATCCACAGCGTCTCTGGGCAACCTATTCCAGTGCCTCACCACCCTCGCAGTTAAGAATCTCTTCTTAAATATCTAAACCTATTTTCAGTTTAAAGCCATTCCCCCTTGTCCTGTCACTGCATGCCCTTGCAAAATGTCCCTCTCCAAAAGTCAGCTAGCAAGAGAATAGTAAGAATATCTATTTATTCTTTCTTTATTTTTATTTAGAGCAGTCTAACTTTAAATGGTAAAATGCCAGAATGGTTCTAGAGGCCTACTTTAGCCAGGACTGGCTAAAGCAGTTTATTTTTATTTAGAGCAGTCTCAGCCACCTGGTTTGCAGACAGTATATTCCTGTATCTTCTGCTGTGTGCTCATTAAAACAAAGCATAAGGGATATGGGCACCAGCTGCACAGAACAGGGTAGGAGCAAAGGGGACATTGGCGTCGGGCAGGGGGATGGTGGATGAACTGTGTCTTGCTTTCCCTGCAGACTGAAGGTACGAGGGGAGAGATGAGCAGGAGGAATGTGCCTCAGAGGTAAAGATAAGGAATATGGTCTGGAAAAGAGGGTGACTGCACCTGAAGGCATTGCTCAGAACAGGAAGGTGTATGCTAATGAGTAAGTAAGCCTTTTGAAGATTCAGTTTGTAGCACTCCAGGCAATACTGAACCACAGAATGAAATGAATTCTGTAGTGAAATGCATTTAGAAACTTGGCTACAGTCAATCAGGTTAGATGCTAAAAAAAAAGAGTTACAAAAAATATCAACACTGGAATGAAAAGGTGGAGTGATCAACGTTAAATGAGAAAGCAGAAAGGTAAGAGATG
Organism: Neopelma chrysocephalum; assembly: GCF_003984885.1. NCBI lineage: Eukaryota > Metazoa > Chordata > Aves > Passeriformes > Pipridae > Neopelma > Neopelma chrysocephalum. The sequence continues at coordinate 2,511,745 of NW_020897986.1, read as the reverse complement.
TCGGGAGGAAAAGCTGAGATTCTGCTTTTCTCGTGCTTGGTTTCAAGAAGCAGCAAACAAAACTACAGGGAGAAACGCAGGCTCGGATGAGAAGGCAAGGGTAAGTGCGAAAGTCATCAGCGCTGAGGAGACGAGAGAAGTCACCCAGAGGCCAGGGCAGAGGGTGGAGGGAGAAGCAGCAGCGCCCCAAAGCCAGAAACCAGCAGAGTGAGTTTTCCTCGTGTTTGCATAAGTTAGCACCTGTATTGCTTGCAGCTGGAGCAGCACATGTGGGGGGTGGGAGACCTTCTTTCCCTGGGAAACAGGAGGATGGCTGTTTTACATATGAACGAGGCCTGATGACAGAAAATTACTCCAGTTGTATGCTAATGGTGAAGCGTTTACGCTGTTGATACTATTGGAAGTGCCATTTCCAGCGGGGAAGGACCCACAGTTTTTTGTTTCCCTGCAGGATCTCTACTAATCTCCATTATGTTATTACACTTGGAGTGCATTGTTTTCCTCAAATAGGCCTGAGAGGAGGGTGATACATGGACCTAAGTGATACAAAATGCTGCAGTGCTTGGTTATCTGGAGTGAGCGTGTTGCTGTGGAGTTTCTTGCCCCAAATTTGGAACGATGTATGAATAAATTTTAAAACTGCTAGCGTCTTGTTCGATTTTTTTTCTCTCAAGTAATGGCAACGTGAACTTTAAAGAGCACCATAAGGTTGCGTATTTTCATTGCAGGATCTCTCTAAAGGGCAGGCGGGGGTGTGTATGTGGCTGTAAAATCATGTTTCATGAGAAATCACAACAAACAGGGAAACACAGACAATTCGTTTAGGTCACTAGATGAACTCATTGTCAGTATGCCACAGACACAATGTTTCCCTGAACATTGCTGGAGTAGATCCTTTTTCTGGTAATCAAATAGTGAAGTTGAGCGAAATAGAAATTGTGACAGCTGTTGTTAAGTTTAATTTCTTTTACATGGTTCTAATAGAAGTGGAGTAGACTGAAAACTTAATTGGTAATGTCCATGACCATCAGATAAAGTCGGTTTATCCAGTGGTTTGCTTTTCCTGGGTATGAGATAAATCTATTTGTCCTGAGACCAGCCAGTTTTCTCATTAAATGGATCCCTGCTGCTTGTTGCCACCCGCTGTCTAGGAAATCTTCCTCGAAGTTTGTGCATTTTATCTCTTTGTAACCTAGTGATATTTTGTAACACTGTTCTCTAAGACAACGAAAAGGTCTGCTTAGAGTAAGTGCTTTTGCAGAATCCTGGTATCCAGAATACTTACAAACAGCTTTTCTCAAAGATCTGTTCAGTGATAGAAAAATTCCTTTGGAAGTTCCTGTTTATTACATATGTTACTTTAATGTGTAGATTAAAGTGTACATGTTGAAATGTAATTAGAAGTTGTATTAGACATATTAATAATTCTGAATATTGAAAATACTTGGATGGTTGTCTTAATAAGGAATGCTTTTGTTTCAAATGCAGCTGTTACTTGCTGTTTAGGAACTGAGCTTTGGTGGGCTTAAATGCCTTCTGAACTGTAATTAATAACTGAGTGCCTAGAGCCAGTAATGATATTGTATGTGCTTCTCTCTCAAGTCAGGAATTTAATATAATACGTATATTTTGCTGAAACATAAGCTAATACAATTTTTCACTCCATTTAAGACCAAAATCTTAAATTGAAGCACTGTAACACAGCCTGTGCAGCACACCAGCCTGGAGCTGTGCTGAATTTTGTGTCGCTCGTTTCTTTCTCTAAATGAACAGTCTCCACTTGGAAAAAATAAATCCTTTATAGAGTCAAAAATATGATGTGATGGTTAGGAGACAGATTTAAGTACTTAAGGTAGCAGTTAAATGGAAATCATCTGCCTAAGGTCCGAGGAATGGTCTCCTCCAGGTGTGGTGTGGCAGCAGGGCTGGGCTGCCTCAGCTGCTTGCTGACACCCAAAGGAGAAGGCCTTACTCTCCCTCCTTTCCTCCTCTCACTCCTGGTGATGAGGTCTGGCCACAAGGTGAGCAATGAACTCACCTCACTGGCAAAAGCACATTTACTGCTTTTTTTGCCGGAGGTCGTTTTTGTGTAATTTTGCTGAGCTGAGTCAGCTTGCCTTTGCATGAAATGAGAAATGGCTCAGGGCGAGCAGTCGTGATGTGCAGCTGGAAGGAGATGTCAGGGATGAGCAGGGAACTTTTATTTTTAATGATGAGATGTTGTCTATGCTAATGGCATATTCAATATAGAAATCTCTAGAGCCTGGGAGTGCTGGAGGATATACCTCTGCAGACAGTGACTGGCTCCTCTGCCTGTGTGCCACTTGAGCCAGAATCAAGCCAGCTCTGTTGTAGGACTGTGTTAGCTAATATACACTGCCCCTTAGGGAAACCTTCCTATTTTCCTCTTTCTGTTTAAATTATTTAATGTTACACAATGCAGAATGGCAATATTGCTTTTTGAGGTCTGGTTTTATGTTTAAAGTGACCATATGCCAAATGAAATGCAGGATCAAATTAATGGGGAGTTGGCAGTTTTCTGTGGTTTGATCATAATTAAAGCAATATATCAATCGCAAATCCAGGCCCAGAATAATGCTCTAGTTAATGATTGACATGGATTAATTTATCTGTATCTGATTAATTAATTATTTGGTTCATAATGTGTTATAGTTATTACTCATGTTAACAGAAAAATTTCAGCCAGTGTTTGAGTTGAGTGGGATTGAATGCTTTGTGTGTTGTTTATCATAGAATGGTTTGGGTTGGAAGGGACCTTAAAGATCATCCCGTTCCCACCCCCCTGCCATGGGAAGGGGTACCTTCTATTAGACCACATTGCTCAGAGCCCCATCCAGCCTGGCCATGAACACTTCCAGGAATGGGGCATCCACATCTTCTCTGGGCAACCTCTTCCAGTGCATCACCACCTTCACTGCAGAGAATTTCCTCCTAATATCTAATATAAACCTATTTGCTTTCAGTTTGAATCCATTCCCCCTTATCCTGTTACTCCAGGCCCTTAAAATAATTCCCTCTCCATCTTTCCTGTAGCGTTCCTTCAGGCTGCAATTAGGTCACCCTAAAGCCTTCTCTTCTCCAGGCTGAACAATCCCAATTGTCTCATTCTTTCCTCATAGGAGAAGTGCTCCATCCCTCTGACCACCTTGGTGGCCTCCTCTGGACTTGCTCCAACAGGTCCATGTCCTTCCTGTGCTGGGGACCCCAGAGCTGGAGGCAGCTCTGCAGGTGGGGTCTCAGCAGAGCAGAGGGGCAGAATCCCCTCCCTCAACCTGCTGCCACATTGTTTTGGGTGCAGCTCAGGATACATTTGGCTTTCTGGGCCCATGGCCAGGTCCAGCCTCTCATCCACCAGCACCCCCAAGTCCCTCTCCCCAGGGCTGCTCCCATCTTCATCCCCCAGCCTGGATCGATGCCGGGGGTTGCCCTGACCCAGGTGCAGCACCTTGCACTTGGTCTTATTAAACATCATGAGGTTCTCATGGGCCACTTCTCGAGCTTGTCCAGGTCCCTCTGGATGGGATCCTGTCCTTCAGGAGTGTCAACAGCATGTACAAGGCTGGCCAGGCAGGAACACATGGTGTGTTACAGCTTTAATGGTACCATGGGTTTTCCCAATGTCACTCATACACCCATATGCCCTCTTCTTTCATGAACAGCATTGCTCCTGTCCTTTGCCTTTCCATAACAGGTGATGCCTGGTTTTGGTCTTGTTCTGGCTCTTTCTTTGTGTTTAAGTGCTAAATGTGGGGGGGTTTTTTCTTGCTTTAAGAGGCTTTCGGCTAAATCAGTAAACTGGGCCTTGCAGCAAAATTCTTAGCAAAATACTTCAGGGAAAATTTCGATGGGCTGAAAAGAATCATGGAAGAATAGTCAGAGGCACGTGCTGGCTCAGCAGCTTCAGCTGCTGTTGATGGAAGAGAGTGGTTAAAGGCAGAGCATGCAGTTAATGGGGCAAGTCTGAGGTTACAGCTTGGTTGTTGAAAGTGGGCAAAAAGGGTTGTATTTCAGTTCACAATAGTACTCTATTTTGGAACTATCACAGTAGTTTGCTAACATACTCAAACATCTTGGTGGTTAGTTTTCAGTGGCTAACCATTTGTCAACAAAAGCTCTAGAAATAAGCTTAACAAATAGCCGTGTGCTGAGAGAATGAAGCTTCACAATTGTTTGAAAATAGTGTTTCAGAGACTTGAGGACATTCTTTTTTGAAAAGTAATGTTTCAAAGATAAAACTCTCAAATAACTTGAACGTGTCCATGTGAAGTTTGGAGAAGTTCAGAACAAAACTGAGCTGGGTCTGATGTATTAACAAATTCTGAAAAGTGCACAAAATGAAATTTCTGCAGTACCTGTCTCAGTTGAATGCTGATGGATGGTAGACATTCCTTTACAGATCCTGGATGCAGCACCTTTGTGGAAGCTCTGTCTGTGCTGCCAGGCTACTTGAGCAGGAATGGGTAAGTAGATCAGATAGGCAGTAATAACATCAGTCTTGGTTAGGCCCGTTATTAATCACTGACTGTGTTTTTGTTGTTGTAATTGTGATTCTGACCAAAGCAGAAAATTGCAGTTGCTTAACAGATTAGATTTTGCATTTAATTTGGCACATGGCCTCTTTAAACATAAAGCTAGGCATTAAGGAATGTGTAAATAGGGAAGAAAGTGCTGCCTTTCAAAGAACACACTCGATCTTGGAGCCTCACAGCAAATGCTCTCTTTCTTAGCATTTCTTCACTTCTATTACTCTGGTCATTTATTTGATAACTTAAGTATATATACAAACAAATGAAGCAAAATCTTCAGCATTCATTGTATTGAACTAAAGTTGATCTGTGAAATTGTGGTATATCGGACATGAGATGAGATGACAGAGATGACTGAGCTGGTAGAAAGCTCACTGCAGCAATGAGTTGGAAGGCCTTGTCTCCTTCACATTCCCAGTCCTCCTTCTGGTTGTGTGGTTTCACACCTTCCAAGGTGCCACCATTGGCACTTGTGTTGGCTCAACTCACCCACTCTTGAGAAAGCTGTCTATGTTTTTTGCTGGATAATTTATGAAGGGATCTAGTAAGCACCAGAACCAGGTATAAGGTGAGTGGGAGAAATGTGCAGTGGCATATAGGAAAAAGAAAACTTGCGTAAAACCTTTGCTCTTGAGCAAACTCATAGTTTTAACAGGGAGTATTTTAACTACTCTTACTAGATATTTTCCTTTGTATCTTATCCGTGCTGGTTATTTAACAATAAGTACTGGATGTTTATGTGTTTGGTACTTAGGAGTTGCTGATCTTTAGAGAAATTAAACTGAAGCTGCTTGAAGTAACTGAGTGATCACAGGTGTTTCTTATTTCCTAAATGAAGTAGCACTGCTCAGAAATTTAAAACCTGTTACGAGGCCGTTTCAAAACTCATGTTTAACTCTACCAGTTTCTGGTACCCTGGGATATTTTTCCTGACCTTTTTTTTGAAGTCTGGCTGCTCCCTTTTAAGTGTGAGCTTCTGGAGGCTCCCAGAATGTAGGCAGCAAGATGCCTGCATCTGATGGCCCCTTTTGTTTCAGTGTTTTATTAGTCTGGGTGCTGTAGAAAAAGGTAGGAGTGAAAGAAGGAACTGTTTTTCCAAGACTTCTAATGGGAGTGAAGCATCCATCCCATCAGCTGTATTTCAAGTATCAGTTCAGTTGACTGATTAAAAAAATTCATTGAATGTTCAAATATAGGAGGAGATTCTGGTATTCTGTGGGGAGTTTTAACCAGCTAGCTCAGCTCATCCTGTGTGGCTGGGAGAAAAAGCGTAAATCTGACTATTATTTTCCAGAGGGCAAATCAGGAATGACTTAATTTAGTATAATTTGCTGTGCTCCAGTATTTGCTCTGTCCAGTTGCCCTCATCTGTCCCTCCTGCCTCTGTGTAGAAGTTCATTCTCGCTGCACCACACATACCTCCACCTCAGAATGAAATCACCATTACCAAGCGAGGAAGTTCTGCTTCCTGCCTTTTGCATGCCTGTTCTGGGAGGATCTTGCTCACTTCACTACCCCTGGCAAAGTGGTATTTTTCAGCCACACTGCTGTTGTTCAATCTTCTCACCAAAGGCATGACAAAAGGAAGATGGAAGGGTACAACACCTGCTTAAGTTGGCTTCTTTGTGTTGAAGACTTCATCTTCGGTGGCTGCAGGTCATGGTTCAGAACCTCAGATGCTGAAGTGGAGCAGTGGAGCAGGAAGCTTCTGTCCTGAGTAGAAATTGCTGATGTTAAAGAAACCAAACCATGGCCCTTTTTCTCTGCTGATTAAATGCTATTTGGCATGAAGAAACATAGAATAGCAGAATGGTTTGGGTTGGAAGGGACCTGTAATGGTCATCTAGTTCCAACCCCCTGCAGTGGGCAGGGACATCTTCAACAGGACCAGGTTGTTCAGAGCCCCATCCAGCCTGGACTTGAATGTTTCCAGGGGTGGAGTACCCACAACCTCTCCGGGCAACCTGTGCCAATGTTTCACCACCCTCATGGTAAAAAAAAGTCTTCCTAATATCTACCCTCTTTTAGTTTAAAACCATTACTGCTTCTCCTCTCACAACAGCCCTGCTAATAAGTTTGTCCCCATTTTTCTTGTAAGCCCCCTTTAAGTACTTCAAGAAGAGTGCATGTTGTTACCAACTCCATTTAAAAAAAAAAAAAAGGTTGTCAGAGGTTTCTTTTTAATTAGCATTTTCTCTTTTGCTGTGATTAACTTGTATAAATATTTATTTGGAAATTGTTTTACAAAACAGTATCGAGACTAGCAGAGTTTAAAACGTTGCTGCCCCTCACCCAACAAAATGACAGCACTTAACATCCAAGTGAGAATTAAATATAACCAGTGACAAGTGCATTCAAAAGGTCCTGACAGATAAGTAGAAGGAAATATGTTCATTAGATTAATTAACAACTGTCTATACAGTTCAGAAATGACTGAAAACAGTCAAAAATTACCACCTGAATAAAGAGCAGGGTATTTGGGAAGATCTGCTTAAGATTTTTGAGAGGAAAATACATCCAAGTCCTTGATTGTGGAAATGATAGTCATAAATTTGTATCTGGTAGGAATTAATTGAAAGACATTTACAGTATAGAAAGAGCATGCTTGAAGTGTTTCAAAGATGGCTTTTAAACCTTGAATTTCCTTCTTGTTCTCTACACCCCATGAAACAAGTGAGGATATCAGCAGTAAAACTTTTGTTGGCAGGTGAGACTGTGGATAGAAAAGTTTGTTTTGTTGGTGGTGTTTTGCTTTTTATTACCTTGATGGTTCATTTAAAGCTTTAAACAGTGTTGATAATAGCCTGATAATTAAGGCATCTTATTCACAGCTGGTAATCTGAGAAGTGATAAGGAATTTTCCTATGCTTTCCAAATTTGAAATATAACTTCTAAGGGCAGATCAGCCTCAAACATTCTAGTTAATATAAGCAGTCATCATTGTAACAATAGAATACTCTCAACTGGGTTTGGCAACGACATTGTGGTAAATAATTTGGCAGAGCATTATACTTTTTATTACCTGAAATGATCAGTTATCTCATTTTTTGCTCCAATCCCAGTTCAGCTGAAGCCAATAAAAAGCTTCATAGACTTTGACAGGACCTGAATCAAATGCTTCATGACTCACATTTTCATGAACTGCGGTGAGGAAGTTCACTTCCATGTGGTACTTTGGTTTTGCTGTACTAATGAATTCACAAAAAACCCAACAACCCCCCCCAAAAACCTATACATGCATAATGCTTATAATACTGTTCATCAGAGGATTTGATAAATCAAATAGCAGGCCTTCCTATTGCAGCAATAAACAGGTTCAGTGGATTTATTTTTCAGTTGACAGAGCCAGAGATCACTTTTCTGCCTCTCAGTTATTTGCTCTAATTATTCAACTGTCCTGATTTATAAAAAGTTGCATGCTGTAATCTTGTATGATGCTAAAATGTCTAGGTTTTGGAAAACTGTTCAAGGCAATGGCTAACAGCATTTAGTGTGAAATGTTTAAACCTACTCTGAGAGAAACAGAATACTCCTGTTTTGTTTAGATATTTCTTTTTTCAACTGTCATAGTAGATCTCTGTTAATTCACTTAAAATCCACTGTCTTTCCTAAATGTCCTTGATTTTTCCCTCTGCTGACCCTGTTGAATCACAAGTTCTAAAAAGAGACAAGATATAAGGTAAGAGTGTCTCAGGCCAGGAGTCAGTGTATGAAAGGAGAAAACCAAACTCAACCCAAACAACTGCTGTTCAAAGGCATTTTCTCCCTCTACAAGGAGAGGTAAGTTTACACTGTATTCAACTAAATTTTAAACTTTGCTCCTTATTTATAACGGGCAGAATGTGTCTTGCAAATTGTCATGTTACATGCAACCAGTATTTGAATGTCAGTCACTGCATTTTTTCAGTATATTCAAGGTCTAAAGTGCAGCCTCTGAGTAAATTCGAGTGTTTTACTCTACTGAAGGTGCAGTTTACTCCCCAGAGCACTACAGCTGATGTTTAGGTTACACCATCTGAAGGTTTTTGATTAATTAAGAGGACAAGATTTTTGCTTGTATTGCATGGAATCATTTGCAAATGATTTGTAGGAATAGCAGAAAAATGAAATTTCCAGTGATTACACTGGATTCTGCACAATTTCTGTAGTGTATTGAAAACATGACTTTGCCAGATGGTAACTGTGGTATCATTAAAGAATCTCTGAACTCTTGCAAGCCCTGTGAAATCCCTTTCCTTGAAAGTCTTCCTATTAGATTCGTAATTTTTGAGTCCCAGGAAAAATCCAGAGATAAGTGTGCTCTAGAGCTGAAAATGCACATTCACGAATTTAAAAATTGTTACCTAAATGAAAAGGAACTATGGGAGAATGTTTTTGCAAGCTTGTAATTCCATAGCTTCATCATAACCTTGTATTAAGTTATCAAAATACCTCACACAATTCAGTGATTTCAGTCTTACAGAACAGTAACCTCCAAGAACTTCAAAATGATTTTACGAGTCGGGTAAAAGTGAATTCTCTCAATAAGAAAGAAGCTGCAAAGATATTTGTGACTTGTTAAAAGCCAAATCTTGGTGCTGAAGTTTCATGAATAAGAACACCAATGTCCACTGATATCAGCTGTGTTTTGTGTGTTTTTCAGAGGGCAAGACTTCATTGTGGAGCATTGGCAATGTACCCTCTTTATATTCCGAGATTTGAAGCGTTTTCTTAATTACAAAAGCATTTAAAAATCTCAGACCAATCCTCTGCATCTCACTTAACAGCACTGTAGGTTCTAGCATGTTAAAAAACATCAAATTAAGTGAAAAGTTACATATAAATATCCAGCCTTTATTAAAGTGCACTTTAGGCACCAAATTAAAATATGATTTGCTGCTGACAGCATTGATCCAGTGAGGGGGAAAAAGGGGGACTTGTTTCTTCTTTAAAAACTTCATTGCATGTGTGTAACTGTACAGCCACTGTCAAACAGGAAAACACCAGCCCAACATGTTGCCTGGGAGATCCTTGGAGATGGTTTCCTGGGGCAGGGAGGTGAAGGGACACAAGTGTTGGTCAGCAACTCACTCAGCAAGATCTGAAAGCCACATAATGCTGGGGGTTGATATTTTAGCAAGTTGTAAAATTAATGGTGGCTACAACCATAGATACAGAAACTGTGTTGATACAGTTAATCAGTAATTCCCTGAAGTCCTCGACTAGTGCTGTGGATACTGGTTATTCATCTAATACAATCTTTCCTTCTACTTAAAAGATATTTTGTCATCCCATTAGTGCAATACACACTTATCAGCTGCCTTTGATTTGAAAAATTAAACGTCTTTTACAACATTTTAGTTTTTAAACTACAAAAGAAACATTAGCTGTGAAACCTGAGTAGTTTTTTATCAAGGGACAAATCTCTAGCTCTTTGCTTAACATCCCCTGACCCACAGTACTCTACTTAATTCTCTTTTACCTAGTATTTACTGTTGAACATCAAAACCATTTGACAAAAGTATACTTTGTCTGCATTGGTAGCGTGCCATGTAATTAACGGTTCCTTTTGATCCAAAATTATAATCACAAAAATACAACAAATTAAGTCATGTGACCAGCAGTGTCTAAAATAAACCAGTATAATCCAGAAGCAGTACTCTCTCTCTCTCTATATATATATATTTGAAAGATCATGTCATGAAATAATTTTCACACTCAAATCAATTATTAGAATGAATAGAAAATTCACACAGCAAGGAAGTGAACTTGTCAAACAACAAAGCAGATTTCTTATGGTGGTTTAAAGTACTGAGTCACACAAAATGGTTAGTGTCAATAAGAGCAATTAAAATACTGTTCCTTCCGAAGAAAAAAGATGAACCTCTTAATGAAACATCAGTAGTTTGATGGGATGGCTCAAAGTGGAAGGGGGCAGCAGTACCAGCCTTGCTCTTTATGCACAGTGGCTTTGTGCAAAGAACAGTCCTGTGGCCTTTGCAACAGGTGACCTCTTTTCCCAAATGGGAACTTCACTTGTTCCTCGTTGTCCTAAAGATCTTTCACATTTCTGTAAGTCATCTTGCAATATGCAAGGTAGCACACACTTTTGAAAAAGTATGTTATGCTTCAGTTAATCCCCCCTCAGCCCAGGAGGAGGTTTGTGGCTAAGGGGCAGGAAAAGACATGGACTTTTTGAACACCCGTGTCCCTCTCGGGGGCCCTGGGTAAGGGGGTGGTGGCACGTTGTGCTGTCCATCTGAAGCCACTGCTTGCTCATAACTGGGCAGTCCTGAATCATCAGTTCTGAGAGGAAGTGGGTTTAAAGAAAACTCTTCATGCCTTCTGAAGATGTTAGATGAACCACGTCTTCTGCTTCTTACGTAATCCAAGTACCTGAACAAAGGGAACGGCATAATAAGTGGCAACTTCTGTTTTAAAGGGAAGAAAGGATATAAAGTCTTAATCATAAAATAAACAAAATCAAACCAACCCAAAAAACTCCCCCCCAAAAACCCACAACACAGGAAAAAACATGCCTTCAATGATCATAAAGACCAGAAGCCAAATACTCTCTCCAAACCACAGGGTAAGAATAGCTCAGTAATGTGAAATTTATAAGAAAGAGGAACCACAGAATCCTCTTACATTCCTTTCAAGTTTAGGATAAAGGAACAAGCAGGAATAGAGAGTTGGTGAAGAAGCATTTCCTCCAAACTACTTCATCTCACATCTGAGGTTGACTACATGCCACGAAAGGCATTCATCCTATTTTGAAGGGCAAACAGAACACATTAGACTTTCCACTGCAGGCCCTAATCTAGTAAAATGATTCCATCTTTTTAGTAACAATATTTTGGAACCAAGAACACACACACACTCACACAAAGAGCAGAGCCAAAGGTTTGGGTGTGCAAGTGTTGTTTTAAGTTTTTGTGCTATTAACTTCAGCATAACTACTGCTAGTGCTCACCTAACTTGGCTTCCAGGCAAGTACAAACGAGAACTGCCATTAGATTCTCTGAGAATACAGTCAGACCAACCCACAGTGATTTTTAAATTCCACTCTTAAGCAAGAGTTTGTTTTGGTGTGTGTTTTTTTGTTGTTTTTTTTTTTTTTTAAAGCAGTGAAATTCCTTACCCTGGTGGTTGCCTTGATTTGCATCTACTTTTGCAGCAGTAGAAGATAATCAGTGCAATTATAACCAACAGCACTCCAGCAGCAACTAGACTGACGAGAAGTCCTGTAACATTGATCTTTTGTAGTGTCTCATCTCCTGAAGATAAAACATTGTTTATTTTCATTATGTATTCTTTCCATCTGCCCAGTTTACACTGTAAAATGCTGTTTGAGATGTCCGTCTTCTAATGCCTTCCAAGTATTACTGCATGTACTTTTGACCTTGATCAGGCTGTAGATACCAGTTTTTCATTAAACATCTGGCATCAGACTACTCTGTGCCTAATTGAGACTGTTATATTACTGTTAAAGAAATGGGGGAAGGAACAAACGAAATGAAACTACAGAAAGCAGTCACAGAATTATTGCAAAGTTTACCAATTGTGTAATAAAGCAATGGCCAAGAAAATTACATTGTTTTTACCTACAGAGTTATAATGGATCCCATTCTAAGATGCTTCAGTGAGGACGTTTTATTGCATCAGATAATGAAATATGCTTGTACAATTCACAGTGATCTTCAGTAAAAAAATCAATTGTGATTTTGCTAACTGAATGCACAGTGTATTGAGCCTACTATTATAACAAACAGAAAATAATGCAATATAAGAAAAAATAAGAAGATAACTTACCTATTTTTATTTTAGGGCCTTTAGTTGAATAATCTTTCCAAAACTCCTTCTATAAAAAACCAAAAAGACTCAGATTTATAACTGACAGGCCTATTGACTTTGCCTTTAATATGGTACATTGGGCAAAATTTACCAATGGCAGAAACAGAAGCAGCTCCTGCTGAAGGATTTGTACTTGCTCATCCCACAATATTTTTCTTATACATTCAAGTTTGCATTGAAATTTCACAAAGAAAAAATTGCCAGTTGGTGAAAGAGAAAAGTGTGTTAAACTGTCCTGTGTTAATTCATATTTCTGCCTGATTACAGTAGAAGTCAGCATATATTCTGCCATTAAAAAAATGCTTACAGTTAGTCTTTGTAAATCCCTACAAAAAAGTATTTAAGAGGCAAAATTCTTAAGAATCCTACATTTGCATGAACAGTATTTGAATTCATAGAAGCTAAGGAAAATAATGAGATTTATTTAAGAGAAAAACTTGTATGTTGCGTGACCATCAGACATTAAATATGTTTAGCTATAATTTCCACCTTTGCTACCCAGCAGGGCTCCATCAAGATTCCAGTTTAACACCTGCACCTTTTCCTTAGGAAAATGTTAGCAATGGCAAACTAACATTTCCACATTCAGAACAGGAGTGTATTCCTTGCTCTTTCTGCAGCTCAGTGCAGAGCACAGCTACAATCACTGAGAGATTCTTGCTGCATGTGGCAAGGGCCAGCCTTCAGACAATCATCACATTCCCCTATTGGGCTGAAGGGTTTCTTATGTTCTTCTCATTTTTTATAGCAGGTTTCTTCCCATATAGGTAGAGATTCAGAAGATAATGCTTTAGGAACACCCAGCAATAGCTGAACTGCAGATTTGCTCCGTACTGGTCTCTTCCAAAACATGGGATCTGCCAATTAGTAAAAATGCTGAGAAATTACTTAAAAAAAAGACTGAAAACATAGTGGAATATCCACAAGTGGGACTTCTGAAGCTTCATTTCTGTTTGTTTGCAGAATTAGAGCCCTTATCTAAAGTCTTTAAAACTTTATTCAAGTACATATTCAAGTGCATTCGCTGTGTATCTTGAGTAATAACCCCATCTAATTGTGGTATCTAGTTTTAGATACTTTTTGTCATCTTTAAGTGCTGTGTCAGAGGGGCTACAGTACTTGTGTACAATAATGATTTAGTCAGTAACCTCCCTCAGTATATTAAATTCAGTTTGAACCGCTACCGTTTTATCGTTGTCTTCAAAAATTTCTCTTGCTTCTTCATAATTGCACATCTCTTCAAAGCATTCTCTTTCCAGGTTATCTGCTGTGAATGCTTCAAAATCAAACCTGTTGTTCAGAAGGTGTCGTCCAATGAATAAATTGGCCTCCTTTTCAGATGTGAACACTAATTAAAAAAAAAAAAAAAGTTGATTTAAATCAAGTTAGGGAAGCTGAACTTGACATTTTTAAAGAATGGTTAAGGTCCCAAAGGGGCACATTGAGATCACTCCTTCCCCAAGCATCTCTGAGCTACATACAAGAAAAAGAAACATCCAGGTCTCCCCCTAAATGTCTTTTTCACTGCTATATTTTCTAACTATGTAATTAAAATAAACATATTTTCCTTTCAGCTACTCCTTATAGTGGCCAAGAGAATCTGATTATCCTGAGAGCTGTTGGTCAAGCTTGAGCCTTGTCCCTTCTGGAATGTGGGCGATGGTTTTTACTGGAGCTCTTAAGAGCAAAGTAACAGTGACATAAAGCAGAAATTCAGTCACATACAAATGAAGCACGACACTGACCTCCTGGAGGAGGGAGACAAGGGGGAGGACAGGGGCTGAGGGAAGGGAAAACCCAAAACAACTCTTCCTTCTAAATAATCCTCAATATGTATTTGTCAATATTTGGGTACCTGTAAGTACCAAATTTTATTCACGGAATTTGGTTTGTAAATCATGGCAGCAGACTCCCATTCATTTTACATTTGTCCTCTTTTCACAATTGTGGCATCAAGTTTTAACGTAACAGTTGCCATACTGCCAGGTTTATTTGTTTTCAATTAATCCACAATATGAATTTTACTGACTACAGGCATTTCTGAGGACATTTAATTCTTCTTTTGTTCACATTACAGGCTTCATGAGGCCTCATGGAGTATGTTGTGAGGTGAGATTCCAGAACAGTGAGTGAAATTGTAGAAGGCTTTGGAATACAGGAATGTATTTCCTCACCAGGCATTTTCCATAGTCAAGTTTTAGCCTGCTCTTGCTACAGTTTCTTAGGAAAAAAAAATTCAGAACATCTTTATATGACAAAACTAGTTTTCTGGATTGGTTCTCAGTGAAAGCCTAATCTGTTTCCAAGAAATTCAGACTATTTGGTTGAGCAAAATGACTAGAGGATTACTTTTGCAAGTGTAATGCAGAAACAGCATTGTTATATGCCAAGCCAGACAGCTAAAAAAGGAGATGAGATTCAGTATGAAGTTATTCAGTTACAAATTAGCTTTGTGTTCTTGTTAGCCTGTTTGGCTGGATTATCACATCATTCAGGAATTTTTACCCTAATTGTTAGTGTTAGATCTTGCAATGGTATCTCGACACAGTTTGCTCTCTGAAAACTGAGAAAACTGCAGTGTAACTTACATATTGGTTGTTTATTTATTTAATATTATAGTATATTTAAGGAATATTATAGCATATATTTATATAATTTACAAATACTATTATAGTATATATTGAAGGAGCCACATGTGTGCACATGCATTTGTGTAGGAAGGAAAGTCTGTTATTCCAAAGTAATTGCAAGAAAATCTGAGCTTAAAATATTTATACTATACCTAAAAAGAAGGACCTAATATATCCAAAACAAAACCAGAACAACCCCAAACCCACAAGTGGAAAGGGAAAAGAATTACATGGGAAAACATATCATCAATATTCTTGGTTCAGTGCAAATCACGAAGATAAGTTCAGTCTTCTGCAACAAAGACCTACAGTTTTGCTCAGTGGTGTTTCAGTCCTTGCCATGCAAGTGGTATTAGCTCTACTTCTGAATTAACTTAGATAACTGATGCATTTTAACTAAAATGGAATGCATAGGCAAGCTGCCTGGAGCCTAGGACCCCCAATTCCCATGGATACATAGATCCTTTTCTCTTTTCAAGATTCTTTTATCCATTTATCTGCACTTTCCCCCCTTTGTCACGTAGTCAAAACACGCTTATCTCCATCTCCAACCTTCTTGCAACCTGGTGATTAAGAAAGTATGTGGAGAATGAAACAGCTGGATTTTAATTCTCTCCTAAGCATGAGGGACCTGAATGCAGTTCTGCAGACCTTGGTTTGAAAGAAATCATCCATGCAGTTTTAGGATGCCCAGCATTTAACTAGAAATGCACCCACACAATGTGCTCAGGAAAGTAACTCTGCTGGTAAAAGATGTTCAGAAAATGCTGAAGGGGGAACCTCTCAATCCCCATACCCTTGACAACTGTTCTACTTGCTAAATTACTGGATAAAGAGTTGGGCTTTTCTCTTCCAAACTCCCTCTTTAAAGGAGGAGTGGCCTGGGCCTGTTTTCAGGAGAAGGTTCTGTGCCATGAACTCACAGGAGAGAGAGGCAGCCTGACTTTTTATGCCCAGAGCAATAAGAATTTTAACAAATAACCCGTCTGAAGCATTTTTCTGCTGGCCATGTTTTCTGCTCCACAGCCTTGAAGGAGCCTCATGCTCCATGTGATGACTTTTTAAAGTCTGTCTTAAGGTTTCAGCACTCCTTATGCACTGAGGAGACTGGACAGCTAAGTTACAAACTCCTTTTTGAAGCCCTGATGCTTAAAATGTTAAGCATCACATGGTTTAGCCTTGTAGTGCCTGAGTCCTTCCGGAGAACCTCATTTGTTTGTACATCAGTTCCTCTCCACTTCTCTCCCTCCAAAGTGAAGAACCACAATAGCAGCACTGTGCTCGTCTTTCCAGGTGTTGTAAGAGGATTGGGTATTGAGAAAAAACATCACTTTCAAAAAGCAACCAAATAAACCCTTTCAAATACAAAGCCATTTCAGACAGACAAATACAACTGTGATGTGCCCAAACAGTACCAAAGCAATACTGTCTTAATACAGATTTAAAACTTTTTGAATGCTGATGTTACTTAAAGGATTCTGTTTATATCAATGACAATAATTCTGGAAACCAAGAGAAGGCTCAGTTGTCCCAATCTGTACTTACTACTGGACCTGATAAATAACTTCATATTGACACCCAAGTCAATTAACAATCATTTCAGCAAAAGATATTCAAATATGCTAAAATTAAGCATAAAACAGCTTAATTTTTAAAATAAAGTAAAAAACAAAACCAGCAACAAACAAACCAACAAAGCAAAGTTAGATACAATTTTAGAAAGGATAAAGTTATGTTAAAACTAAGTTACCGTCTTTCCATTCAGGTTGCTTCAAGTTACTTAATCTCCCCGGGCAGTGAGGAAACGCGAACATCATCACATGCAGTTGACACAGCACTACCAAAACCGCAAACATGGCCGGGATCTGTCAGACAGAAACTCGTGTGAGTTTAAAAAATGATGACAGCGCTGAATGACACTTCTGAAGTGTCACTGATGAACCCTGGATGAATCCTAATACGTGAAGTCATCTAGCGCAAGCACCTACACGCAGCCGAGGCTAATGGGTCCCTGGAGGAAAGGCACCGGCCCGAACTGGTCCTGCCTGTCTCCCGCAGAGTTCTCGTTGTGTAACACCCGCACATGTCACCGGGGCCGCTCTCGCCGCCTCCTGTCCTCCTCTCCCGGCTCAGCGGAGCGGCAGCCCCGAACTAACGGGGGAAGATCCCCCACAAGGTGCCCCAGGTGCGCTCTGAAACTGCAGAGAGCTACGCCTCTGCTGCCGGAGCAGGCTGTAAAAGCTTCCCGACGGGAACAGGTACAAAACCCCTTTCGTCAGGGGGACAGCCGCTGAGACCCTCCTCGCTCCCCGCACCCCGAGGAGAACCTGCGCTCCCCCACCTCGGGCTGTAGAAATCAGGAGTTACATGAACCCGTAACCCTTCGAAGAGACCCCCCCCGGAGGCGGCCTGGCCCGGGCAGGTTCCGGGGGAGCCGGAGGCGGCCACGGGAAGCGCCCCCGTCCCGCAGCCGGGAGCGGGGACGCCGCGCCCCGCAGTGCGCTGCCCTTACCTGTCCCGGGGCTGTTCCAGCGGCGGCCCGAGCGGAACAGCTGGAGGGGCAGCGTCTCCCGGGGCTGCTCCAGCGGCGGCGCTTCCTGGAAGGGGCGCGGCGCAGTCACGGGACCGCACCTGAGCTGCCCCCGCCCGCGCTGCCCGGGCCGGGATGGGGCCGCCCGGGGGCGGGGGTGGGAACGCCCCCGGAGCCTGGAGAGAGAAGGGTCGGTGGGGAGAGGCAGCTCGGGGTGACTGACGGTGCTGCGGCTTTCCACCGGCCGCCAGCCCGGGCTTTGTTTGCAAACACCTGTCTGTGTCCTCAGCCCCCGTCCAGGCTCCCCTGCGGAGAAGGCACCAGGTCCTTCCGCCTTCTACGAACCCTTTTTACTGCTGAACCCGACTTTTTGCTCCCTGGGTTAATCGTGGCGCTGAGGACCCGGTTCGCTGTTGCCCCCCCGAAGCCCGGGGCTGTGTGAGGACAGGCTGCCTGCGGAGCGGGAGCCGCGCAGGGTGTGCCTCCCCAGCCACGGCTCACTGCTTACCTAACACACCGGGAGAGGCTCGTCTGCACCAGGCTTTCCTAGCCCGGCAGCTAACCACGGCGGAGACAGGACCAGCATAAGTTCTCACACACGTGAAAATAACTTTTGATGGGTTCGTTGGGGTTTTTTTTAATCAGTGAAGGTAAGCCTTAGCCTTAAAGGCTAGAGAGTGGCAGAGGTGGTTCCCTGAAATGCGGGAGGTTGGTCTGCACCAGCATGCACCTGCTCCAGGGGCTCCCTTCACTCTCCTTCCCAGTGGAGAGGAGCACATGGATCTGTGGCTGTTTTGGCTTCTCCAAAGGACAAGAGAGAAGCAGTTCAGTACTTCACATTTGCTGTAAGAATTTGTTTAATATTGCGCACTGGGAACATTAAATATCCGAAAAATTTTGGGATAGGCTGGGTTGGGTTTAAAGCTGCGCACCAAAGAAACTCTCGATGCACACGACTGGAATGATTTTGCTACCAGGAAACCCAGGGACTGACCGTGATTTGTGTCTGTGCTTGTATGTCTCCAGTAGTGACTCTGGATTGTATTTTTTATGTAAGTGCTGGAGTGACTTGCATATACAGAAGCAGGAAAGAGTAGAATGAGAGGGTATTGGGTAACACTAGTGGAAGTGATCAGATGTTCTCTGGAGAAAACCAGAAGCTTCTGATGTGTGAAATAAGGAGAACTGTTTGGAGGAATGATGACTGCAGTTAAATATTTACTTTATGACATCAACACACTGCAATTAAGAGGTGCTTGATGAATATGTAACTTAAAAGCCAGGCTTTTTAGCTAGTGGAGATCTCAACAGAAAACTCTGTAGTATGATTATGTATGTGCTTATAACACAGTGGTGAACTCAGATAACGGTATTTCATAAGAAAAAAGTAGTATGGATTGTTTATTATCTAGATAATACTGAGGAGACAAGGATACTTTGTTGCTACGTGTTGGAAAACAGGAGAAACTGCCATTACTTCGTTAAGGACCTTACAACTTTCTCCCATGCACCTCTGCTCAGCCCTCACCCTGAGTTCCGACCTGCCTGTCTCGGTGAGGGTGGTGTCAACCAGCAAAATAGCTGCTGGCAGCTACAGTGCAAGGGCATGAATGCACAAGAACTCTGTGGTGCATTTGAGTGCAAGTAAAACGCCTGCATGCACACATGGGAACATTTCATGTGTCATAACAACTTTGTACACGGAACCTCTGTTGTACAAGCAGCCGGTGAACCCCATTGTGTTATGCCACCACTCTATATAACTATTAATAGGAAGGGGAAAAGACTTTGGAATTGCTTATGTATGCCATGGATGTGGATCCCACCCCTAATCCCAGCCCTGCCTGGATCAGAGGAGAAGGCTCCAGGTGTGGACTGAGAGATGGATCAGCCTCATCCAAAACTCTCTGCTGGACCTCCCCCCTGCTCTGAAGATGGAGGAGTGATGCCGTAGAACTCTGGTGGGAGAGGCCCTCAGAGCTCTAACACTCACCAGTGGTTACTCAAATGCTTTTGTCTGTGTAGCTTTTAGCAGAAAATTTGTGTCTTTCTCTGTGGGTGTTTGTGCAGGTGTGGTGGAGGCTTTTTAAACCATACCACACAAAACATAAATGGTATGAATTATTTATTATTGAGATGCAACAAGAAAATATTAAGTTGTTATACAGTGGAAATCAGGACAGGGTAGTCTTGGCTTTGGAAAAGACTATAACTTTCTCCTACGTGTCCTTCTGAGCTCAGGCTGTGATGCAGTCTCTGTGATCTTGAGGACTGTCAGTGAAATCCTCACTGAGAGTGACTGTCCAAGTAAATGGACGTGTGAAAACTCTGTAACATGTTTATGTGTTTGTCTCTCCAGGAAAATGAGTGAGAAGCTTGTAACAGCAAGCACTGTAACAAGTGTGCAGGAGTCCTCTAGCTTCTTCTTGTATCTTCTTGTGTTATGCTGTCACTACACATCCTTGTTGAGACACAACAACAAAGAAAGGCTCAGTAAGGTTTATCCCTGCCCACCCACCAAGTGGGGATTGATTCTGTTATTCCCAAGGTAGGAGCCACCCCTGGTTTGGAACCATACCCAAATTATTGCTGTCCCAACCCTAAGACTCAAGTTTGCTGTTTAAAGCAGCATTACCACAGCAGGAATAAAGGCAGCAGTGAACAGAGCTCAAGTTAATTACTGCATAAGGAAATATTAAAATTTTAGGGTTATGCTATAGGTAATGACTAAAAGTGTGCTGAAATTCTCATTTGTTGTACAGATCATAGAAAAGATAAATATAAGTAAAAAAGGGTGCAGTGAGTGCTCAGGGTAAATGGAGTGTTTCCTGTGTGTATGCAGTTTTTAGCATGGCAGAAAGATAAGTATCTTCTGCATGTTACTTTCCTACTTGTGAAGTAATTTTTCAGGTAAAAGAGCCTTGATTAACAAGCTGTGTGATGAAGAAGCTCAGCAAGATGGAACCACCATTAAAGATGTTATTTTCACCAACTTTTTCAGATAAATACCAACGTGCAATATAGTAGATGTGTAATTAGAGACACTCTGAGAGATGAAAAATAGGAAATTAATTTATATCAACTGATTTTAACATTGGGAGAATTCATATTTCTAAAAATATCTCTAACTTATTTGCCATACTAGCTACCATGCTTGTTTACCTGTATTTTAAAACTTCACTTGTTACAGTGAAGTTTGGTAAAATATTATTGGAGAAACCAAATATGGTGCTATTGAACTGAACCAGAACTGTTGTATCACCTCACTAGAGGAGGATGGTACCAATGTAAGATGTCTGTGCACCAGTTATTGGGGTTTGCATATATTGATTACTTTTCTGCAAATGAATAGCGGTGTATTCATTTTTAGTATTCATGTTTTATTTTTAGTATATTAAAAGACAATATGCTTTACTGATTTTTGATTGGGAGAACTTTGGATCAGGAATGCATCTAATTCCTTGCTAGCAGTGTCCCATTCAGATCATCCTATTCAGGATTTTTTTTGATATTTGGTATAGAATGATGAAAATTAACACCCTTTATCTCACCCCAAATGCAAATATATCCTACTATAATCTGAGTAATAAATTTCTTATTGTTCAGTTTCTCATGTAGTATTTATCAGTTGATATGATAATGAAATAACACAAATGTATAATTGAGAATGACCCTTCTCATCAAGGAAATTTGGAATTGAGTATATCTGGTTCGTTCTTTGTAATGGTTTATTTGACATCCTGAATCATATGGTACAGATTTGTCCTTTATTCAAAACTATTTGAAGTTCTTACAGTTGTTAAATCAATTTTTGCCCAGGTAGCTTGATTTAGGAGTATGCTTTTTTTACTAGAGGTAATTGAACATAACAGATTTTAATTATTGATTTTATACAGGTAACATCAAAGGGCTTTGACTATCATATGCAGCAATAAACATGTCAACAAGCAAGTGAACCATATCTTGGACAAACTCGTTACCCCATTCCTCACAGAACATGTTCTAGGGAAGGGTTTTTCTAGACCAGGCCATATTTGAAAAAGACAGTTTCTTTTGCAGGTACTCCCTGGTGTCCCTTATACCTTCCTTTAGAAATGCCTGGTTTTCCTGTTATATTGGTTGGTCTAATAAAAGACATGATAAATTGTTATATTGTCTGACAAACATATAACTGAGTAAATCTTTACCTGGAATCAATATTATTGTTGTAATGATGTTATAATAGAATTTTATATGTATTCTAAATGTGCTTTGATTTTTAGTTAAGGCTGTCACTTCATCCCCACAAGACACGATGAAGTCTTTCAAGTGTTGGTCATGAGATTCTTTGCAGTTAGGAAGCTGAATTTAGCTGGTTAACTTTTGCTGAAGTTATTGCTTCGCTCCTTCAGAGGACTATTGGTGATTTTTCTAATTGAAAAAAAATTGTTGGCACGAATATCCTATGGTACTGTAGGGGGAAAAGCAAGAAACATGAAAAAAATAGGGTTTTAGTAGCAAAATAGCTGATTTTAGGGACAGGTTGATAGATATATGTCAGTTGTTAACTTTCAGGATGAGACAGGATTTTTCAAAAACAATAAAAACAAAAAAAAGCCTTTACACAAATTTAAATATTTAATTATTAACCACCAAGCTGTCAAGATAACTTTTATTGCTTGGAAATAATCACAGAAACTTGTAATAGCACATAAATAACAAAAGTAATTAAACATGCAATTAACAAAGTTTGTTATTATCATAATACTAATCTTTATGGGAAACTTTTTCAACTAAAAATGCTTACAGAGGGTCAGTAAAAGCCTCGCAGGGCTCAGTTTCACACGTAATTGCTTTTGTGTTCAGTTATTTGAAAGGAAATAGAAATGTTACCAATGCTGAAGGGGACACAAACCCCCACTCTGATTTCAGTAACGGGCCCACTGCAGGCACTGAGAACTCTGCTCATCCAACAGGATTGAAATTCTGCATTGTCAGTTGCTCAAAATATTTTTAGGTTGCAGCAAGTTTAGTAAAACCAAACTTTTTTTTGCCATAGGAAAGACTAAAAGGTTGTGAGACTTGTATGTACACGAATTCTGATGTGAGAATTCCAGGAAATGGTCTCTGGAAAACTGTCAGCATAAGCTGGTTCATTTGAAACAATGTGCTCCCAAATGTGCACAGGGTAAAACAATATCATGTCAAAGCCTTCCAGCAGTGTGATGAAACTCTGCTTCTGGCTTCTCTGGGTACAGTTTTGTCTTGTTTTGGTGAGCTGCTTTTTGATTAGTGAACTGAGCCTCGCTGGGTTTGGTATTTAAGGTCGCTGGGCAAGGACAAAAGTTCTTGGCCTCCAGAGGTGGGAGTCTCATTGATGAAGGGAGGATGTAAAGCAGGTGGAGCCAGGCTCTCTTCAGTGGTGCCCAGGGACAGGACCAGAGGCAACAGGTACAAACTGAAACGTGGGAGGTTCCTCCTGAACGCAAGGAAACCTTTTTCCTGAGGAGATGATGAGGACTGGCACAAGCTGCCCAGGGAGGTCGTGGAGTCTCTGTCCTTGGAGATATTCAAAGCTGGCAGTAGGTGGCCCTGCTATAGGGGGACCTGGGGACTAGATGACCAACCTCCAACCTGAACCATCCTCTGATTCTGGGATACTGACTTCTAGTAGAGCAAACCCCTCTGATGTTTCCACCTTACCCCAACTTTCTGGGGGCCGGGGCTCCTATGTAGCTCCTGAGCTAATTCTGTTGTGTTACTTTCTTGCCTCAGTAGCCCATTTCTCTGTACAGTTGAGATCTTTGACTTAAACGATTTCCTGTCCCT
This sequence comes from Neopelma chrysocephalum, assembly GCF_003984885.1. Taxonomy (NCBI): domain Eukaryota; kingdom Metazoa; phylum Chordata; class Aves; order Passeriformes; family Pipridae; genus Neopelma; species Neopelma chrysocephalum. The sequence goes on along the minus strand of NW_020897986.1, from coordinate 2,488,397 downwards.
GCTCACACTAGAGGGAGCTCGGCGGTGGCCTTTCAGCTTTCTCCTACAGCTCTACTTTCAGTTGTAATTCTGAGTGTTCCTGCTGAGGCTCTGTTATCAAAGTAGAGAAGACAGAGCTGTGTCTTGAAAAGGTTCAATTTTCTAACAAACCGGAGCTTTTGAGTTGTTTGTGGGTAAAGTAACAGCAGATTGACAGCTTTGGCTGTGTTTTAATTTTGCTCAGCTGCAGCAGTGGTGCAGGATTCTGACATGCATTAATGCAGCAGATATTGATATTTCTGTTATGCTTGGCTCTTATTTTGGTAGCTGTAAACTTTGTGTTTGTTGCTGTGATACAGGCAGTTTCTATTTGGTATGTATTTGGTTGATCCACAAGGAACTTGTTTGTGATTGTGGGAGGGTTGCTTGAAGGCTTAAGGTGAGAAAGGGATTTTTAAGTTTTCTTCAGACACGTAATCTTAAAAATTCAACTTATTTTCATTGATGAGTAGAAGCCAACTTTAACTGCTTATTTTAGGTGCTTTAATGCAAGCAGATAGAATGATTTTTAGGGTTGATAATAGATCATGTTTTTACTGTTTTTCAATAGACATTGGCATTAACTTGTTTGGGTTTTTTTCCTGCATAATGTGATATTGTGCTGGTGTTTTTATATTGATTTATATTTATTATAGTTTCTGGAAAATGGCTTAGGATGTTACACCCAGATAAAGAGCAAAGTGAATATTGTTGAATTTGAGGAAGCAATGAGTAAGAGTTTTTGGGTTTTTAGTCCAAATGAGAGAATGCCCCATGTGTGAGGTAAAGCTCTGTTGAGGATGCAGTCATTCTTTGTTGTGGTCTAAAAGCTGATTCTAAACACCCTTGAAGACTGGACAGAAGATTTTCTGAAAAATGTTATTAAGATCAGTGATGACAAGCTGCCTAAATAGTCGCTCTGCCTAAGAAAATATGCAGAAAATTTAGGTAAGCAATCTCCCTACAAAGACCACTCCAGCAAGAAGTACTGGTACAAATTCTTCTGCCTCTTTTTGCTTTATGGATCCCACTTTGTTTCCAACAGAATAGTTTTAGTGACAGCATCTCCAGTGTGTATACAATTCTTGACATTTATATCAGAGGCAAAATATTTCAGAGTGGATGCCAAACTAATGCTTGGGGAGTGTTTCTTCCTGGGGACATAATCTGTATTTCTCTAGGCAGGTAAGTAAGCAATTCCTTGACTTCTGCTTTAGCTCAGGAAAAGGAACATTGGTGAGAAGTTTGGCTAGGGAGAAACAGTTGGATAAATGAAACTAGATCCCTTAAATCAATGCAGTGGCTGACAAAGAGCAGGTAGGAGGCTGTGCAGCCATTGTGGCACCTGGAATGGTGCTGCCCTTACTGAAGGGGAAGCTCACGTCATTAAGAAAGAACTAGATGAGTTTGGATCAGAAGTCTGGTCATTGGTCTTGTGTTCTAAATATCACAGCATTCCTCTGATGCCATTCTCAGCTGACTTATGGGTGGGCACTGTGCACAATGGCAAGGATAAAAACCACAGTCTTGTGTTGTTCCAGTCATGCAAAGCTATTGTTGTGTGTTGGAAAAGGTTACTGAGCCTTGGCAAAAGATGGATCAAGGATGCTTTCTATTAAATTCTTTCTTTCCTTTTGTGTTCTTTTCTTTTTTTTTAATCTGGAGATTAGAGTTGGATATGAAAAGTCTTCTGGAGTTTCCTTGGTTCTTGCTCTCGGGGAGCAATTTTTTGTAAATTTTAAAAAAAAGTTACGGGGAGAAGGAAATAATATGGTAGGTTCTGTCAGACCTGTGACAGAAGGAGTTTTTGTGACATGGAGGATTGCAGGGCCCTTCAACAATCTCCTCCATGAATGCATTAAGCAATTAAAACAGCAATATTGGTAAAAAGCTATATCAGACTTTTAATTTTGATAAATGCTAAACCATTGAAAGGGGCTTCCACAACAAAAGTAACCATTTTAATTATGGTGTGGATCATAGATTTTCTTCTCTAAGGAAGAGGGGCTTTGGTGATGCCTTCTTTGATTATTTCACCATTACCTCATTTCTTGAGGTAGCTGAGATCTTGTCTGCTACTTAATTTTTATACAGACTTCCTTTTGTTCTGCTTCTTTCTGTTCCCCTAAAAGAGAGTTAGAGTTGAAGTTTGTTTTTACATCTCTATGCATTAATGTTAAATTATTTCCTTGGCAAAGAATGCATCTTATTTTGTCTTTGTAAATTATTAACGATGATGCTGTGTGGACTCAGGTTTTTTTCTTAAGAAGTTACTAATCAAGCAATAAATTACATAAGCAAGTGAAGAACTTGTTCTGCCTCTTCCTCTCAGTTGCATTTTGCAACTTCATCGTCGGCAGTTTTGAAAGAGCAGAGCTATGCCAGTGGAATGGATTAAGCAAGTAGGTTGAATCATGGTATGTGAATGCTTCTGAGACACTCTTGCTTTTGTTCAACATAAATCTTGCACATTTAATTCCTCTGCTCTCTGTGTCTACAATTAAGATGTTTGTTTTACTAAACAAACAAGAACTTCCTATTAACTTTTACTAAGGAGATCAGCTGTAATTTCCCCTCATTGTTTAACTACTTACTGTTTTCCAGTTTTTTATTCTCTTCCAATTAGGTTGGGTTTATAGTAGCTGCAGTGCAATTTCAGAAATAAATGTCTTCTGGTTTATTTATTAGATTTTCTTTAAGAAAAGAATAATACAGTAGCTCATGTGAAAGATGCTAGAAGTTGAAAAGTTGGCCAGTTGAGTTTAAAATTAAAAAAAAGGTGAAATTATAATAACCTGTGTCTCTATTGATACAGTTTGGGCCATGTTTACTTATTTGTGCAGGGAGGCAGAGGCCCCATGAGATAGCATGGACTTCTAATTGTCATTGAACAAGGCATGAGAAATTTTGTTCCCTGTTTAATGCATTTGAAATGGAATGAAAGCACAAGGAAATTCAAGTTGTAGGATTCTGTTATGAATCTGTTATGAATTTTCTTACTCCTTTGAGCCTCTAGGCCAAAAGTGCATGAAGGACTTGCTGGTTCTAAAGGACTGACAAATCCGACTTTCCTTGTGTTATAAGCTCTTGGATTCCACTGTGGTGGAATCATTATTGCCATCAGCTGTTTTTTTTTTCCAGTGCTGAAGTGTCCAAGTTCTCTAGGAAAAGGCTTATGACTTTTTTTTTTTTTTTAGATAAGAAAGATGTTACATAAAATGATTATACTATTTATGCAAGAGAAGGCTAAATGAAAAATCCTACTGGCATAAACTCACTTTGAGCTTGTTGACTTTGCATAAAAGAGTATTAAAGAATAAAAATAAAAGAATATCATGATGCAATGGTGGAAGTGCCCCATATGAAACAGATTCACAGTAAAACATATAAAAACTGTGAAGGCATAGGAAGCAAAGTGACTACTTTTGGGTGCTTTGTAAATTCCTCTAAGCACCAATATGCACATGATGACACCTCAAGGTACTTTTCTTCATTCTTGATGCTAAGTCTGTGATGGTTTTTAAAGCTGTGGTTTCTTGTTAGAGCAACCAAAAGACATTTTTAATGCATATGTATGAAAGCATAGACACTTAGGTCCACAATACAAGCTGCAATAACAGAGGTACTAAAATAATACTGAGTAGGAAGAAAGAAAGGCTAAACAATATGCTATTCAATGGTACAAAAATTACTCTATAAAACTGTTTTCAGATACTTTTTTCTATAGACAGCTTTATTACATTGGGTTTATATGATCAGTTTTTTCATTTTTTTGATAACATCACAATATGAAACCACAAAAAAGTAGCCATGTACTACCAAACTGCTTTGAAAATGTCTGTTTAGGATTAATTTAGAGAATTCTTTCAACCAAAAAGTATGTGTATATATTTATCACTTTAATAAAGATATATTCAATTAATTTTGAAAACCAGAGTAGAAAATTAATTTCCCTCCCACAGTCTTAATGAAGAAATAAGGAAACTAATTTCCCATTGCTGTTAGAGGGGTAATCCACTCCTTCACATATTAAGAAATTAATGTAACGCATCCAGTCAGCCAAAGAGTCTCTGATTCTTCCCCTCCCCCCAAACTCTTACACCAGCTTATTTTGTGCAACACAATTATGGAAAACAAAACTGAAGGGACTTCAGTCTTTTTAAGTCTTTCAGATTTCAGTATGTGCTAATTTGAGGTCTGATGCTGTTTCCAACCAAAGCACTGGCTGAATTTTATGGTACTTGTTAGTTTTGGTTTTCTTTTAACAAAAAAGTAAATAAATTTAATACTATTACTACTATTAATAATATAAACACCCCACACCCATTTTTTAAAAAATGCTAGAAAAATGTTAAAGAAGAATTGTGACTGACTTTATATACCTTTGTGGGGTTTTATATGATAAAAAGTCATCCTTTTTATTTGAGCTAATTACAGAAGAAATATAGTTTCTTACCTTTATTTAATTTTATTTTAATCTGATGCCATTTTTTAAGGCTAGAAATATGTCTGAGCAGAGTTTTATTACTGAAGAACAGGTCAACATGTTATTTTAAGGTATTGGAAATGAGTATTTGAGAGAATTAGAGTACTAGAAATTATGTTCTTAAGGCAGACTGTATTTTACACACATAAGCAGCTTTATTTATTTGTTTATTAAATGACGCTCCCTGCACAAGAGAGGCACTAGCTGACAGTGTGAGTGCAGTTTATGTCCTTAATGTAAGCAAACTATGAGATTATGTTCATGTTCCTTTAAGGGGGCAGTTTACACTAAAAAAACCCACTTGTTTTGAAACTTGTCACTTGGAGCAGACATTTTGGGGTGTTAATCTTTTTTTGATGGTGAGTGTTCAGTGAAGCAGTTCATTGTGTACACAACTTGTGAATGGCATCATTGATAGCTAAAAGCTACAGGGTAAGTATACATTTAATTGATTTCTTGATCAGAATTGCTGCTGCAACAGCCAGAACAATGGAGCTTTATTACCCATCACTGGTTGGTTGGTTGGTTGGTGTGAATGTGGCATAATTCAGAGAATGGGGAGATGTCCAGAGCAAGGAGCAATGAAAATACAGCTGCTCTAAGATCGCCTTACACATAAAGCTTTTTGGAAAGACTTGAGACTATAGAAGCTACAAGGACTTAAAAACCAAAGACAGGAGTCCACAGACAATTTTTTGGTAGGGAGAGATGATGTAAAGAAATTAGTTTCCCTCCTTTTTTTCCCTTTTCCCACTTCCTGGTTTGAGCAAAACTAACCAAAACAGTGTAGGAAGAGCTACAGATGTACAGAAAAGGGAAAATAACAACACAAAGGTCCATTGCACCAGACAAAGGTGTGCCTAGGCTGTAATACATGAATTTTATTCATCTGGGCTGTCGTGGATGTGAGGGGCTAGTGCAGGGGAGTAACTGTGGTACCTGCAGACACAGTCTGTTCTGCAGAGGCAAAGTGAGAAGAGAGGCTAAAGTCAACCCCCTCTGGTAAATTCTCAACAAACAATTCCTTCCCTGTGTGCCAAACCAAAGGAAGGCAAGACTTTTTGAATCTTACTTTCTTCTTCAAAGGTAAGTATTTATTCTCTCCATTAAGGGAATATCTTCTTTAATTTTTCCTCCATAACATGTGCAACATTATGTCTCAGCAGTTAACCTTATCACCTGTAAGAACCATAGATTCCAACAGGAGTGCTCTATGAGAAGAGCACCGTGTCTTTCAGGACCGTATTCCTGGTTTTGCTCTGTTATTGTTTTGATATTTGTATGCAGCTGTATTAACTATTTTCAAAAAATTAATCCCAGTGGTTAGTTCTTCTAACATCTCTGGTAGATCTTGTTCACAGTATTTCAGTCTCTACATGTTTCGCTATTTTCTTCTGTAGATTTATTTCTTGTAAACTTATCTTACTTATTTGAAAACCATCACAATAAGGCTGATGCTGAATTAAGAAGCAGAAGTCTAAATGCAATAGTTAATAACTTGCAAGAACAAATCAAAAGTGTTTGGGGACAAATGTTCTGTTGTTGTTCTGAAAGCTTGACACAAAAAAAAGGTGAAAGTCTGGAGAACAGTCCACTTGCTGCAGTCCATCTGGAATGGAATTTTCCTTCCAGATGCATTGCTCTGATCATGTTAAGGAGTTATAGAAAAATTATTATGAATGGGACAATAAAGTTTTGTAAACACAAAACTTTCGTAAATAGGAGAACTTCTCATTTTCTCTCTTGGGCATCTTTCACCATTTGACCAATTGTATACACCAACTGCACTTCCTGTAAGAATTTGTGGTTCCATGCTCTAATTTTAAAATAATCCGAAGTGAAAACACAAAGTTAATGTTTTCCTTTAGTGTACTATGTTCAAATTACCTCAGAGGGATAAGTTTGTACATAAGGAACTTTAAAACAAATTAACCAATGCAACACAAATGGATATAACTGCAAATATTACTTTCTAAAACTATGACTTGATGGATTCCAAAATTGCTAAATGAATGTCACATTACTATTTTATGAAATATCTCACGTTAACAATGACACTGTCAGTTTTAAGTATAAATTAACTGAATTTGGGTTAAATCTAGGAATAGCATCTGCTGAGAAAGAAAAGGCATTTATTGAAACATAGCGTGTGATTGGCATGTTTCCTTATCAAGTATACATTGTGCTTAAAATATGGGCACGTGATCTAAAGCAGGTATTTACAATAGATGGATACAGATTTGAGATGACACTGAAGATTTTGAAATTAACTTGTTTTTCCTTCAGAAAGGGATTTTTTCTTTCTTTAAGTATACCTTTGTACGATTAGCATTTGGAATTCCTGGTGAAAGCCATTAGAGCAGTGATAAAGGTTTGCTTAGTATGTCAATCTACTGAGACTGCCAAATGTATTTGGAAGCCTGGAGTGCTGCGCTGAATCACAAACATCATGATTTCCAGCAGCAGCCATGGCCAGTATGTGCTGATCTGTTTTCATTTGTAGCACTGTCTATAAACCCCAGTCGGAAGGTCAGCCCTCTGCTCTGTTCCTTACACAGCTTCCAGCTGTGGCCTTGGCAGGAATAAGTCTCATGTTACTGGTGACAGTCCAAGTTATGTCCCCGTCTAGTAGATCTAGATTACCCATTTCAAAACTTCTGCAGAAGAATGCTTTCTGACTTGTACTTCGGAAAATATTACATTTCCAGGTATCATTGTTTCAAAGAAATATCTTTGGATTTGCCAAGCAAATCACTGGATTTCGGAGGGGGAGTCATTCCACAGTGACTATGTTATTTTTCCGTAAAATGTGATTTATTTGTAACACTAAATATACATAACTATTTGCTATGAACTTTATTGAAAACACAGCATGCAATATACAGAAATGATGCTTTCATGGAAGTTCATGCTGTTGTTGAAGGCAGTAATCCAGGTGAAGTGCAAACAATCTTGAGTTAAAAACAAGTAACTTTTTTGTACATTTTTATTTGAATTTTAGCGTAGAGAGGATCTTCAAATTTGTTTTTTTTCTTTGAAGATAGGACATACATTTCTGCAAGTCAGTTTTATTCCCTCTTGTGCAGGAAACTAAATAGTTATCGGAAACCTATTTATTTCTTGTGTTCTTCATCCCATTTATTTTTGCCTCTTTCATGTTTGATCAAGCAAAAGTAATGAATCCTAATAGCCAGTTATTGGATGACTTCAGCTTGCATTCCATGTTAAATGTAAACCCTTGATAAAGAAGTTCCTGCATACCTTTTCATTATAGCACATTGTACTCCTATTATACTTTGCCTGACTTGTATGACTTTGTATTCCCTTTCTTCCTCTTATATCTAGGCCTTCTTCCATGCAGCAGTTCAGCATTGATTAATTAGTGATATGAAGACAATTATAAAGATGAATGTTAAGTTTGACAGAGAACTGCTTAGTTGATAAATTCATAAGATGACACCATGGTTGCCACGTAGGTAAGAACTAACAGCATACAATTTTGAAACTGTTCTTAATGAAACTTTAAAATGTTGTATTTCATATATAGCGCTGGATATAGTATTTCCAATTTTAATTCTCTTAGCATTTTGTATGAATATTGCAAAGCAGAGTTGGACAAAGGATTTTATATTATCTGATCTTTAAATAAGTCAGTTGTATTTAATGTGTTATACTTGTGTTATTTGGTTCTATTTATCTTGAAATCAGTGAGAGAGGAGGGTTGATAAGATTCTGCAGTCCAACTAAGTATTTGTGTAAATAAAAGACCAATTCCATTGAAAAGTGAAGATTCCCTGGCAGATCTTCCTGAACAGACAATATATTCCAGTTATGTATTTCCAGTAGCCATCCAGTAATATTCAAAAAAGCCATGACCTATGGGGAAAAAACACTCTCAACCAACTCACTGCTCAGCTGCTCCACCAGCTGAAGCCTTGTGTGCGTCAGCTGCGGATTTTTGTTGTAATACATCTGTAAAGTCCATTTGAGATAGACAAACCCTGGGACTCTGACTCATGAGGACTAACTTGACTATGTATTGGAAAGGACATCCAGTGTTACATAGGCACATGGAGCGTTCCGGAGGGTCAGTGTCACTGCACCTTTCTGGCATTACTGGAATAAGCCTTCTTGGGAATATTCCTTCTCCTTAGTGTCGTTTGTGCTTTAACTAGCCGTAAAAATCAAATAATATTGTTATGGTTTAAAACGAAATAGAGAAATCTAATTTATTGTGCAAAAAAAAAAAAGAAAAAAAAAGACAAAACACCACCATCAAATCTCTTGGGCAAAATAGTACAAAGCTTGTGGTAAAATACTCATACACAAAGAACTACATACAGGACGAGGAAAGACAATATCTGGTATATCTCAAAACCCAGACTGTCTTCTGGGTTCCTTTCACTTTAAAATGAATTTACATGGTGTCAGCAGAGGGCAGAGTAAAGGATTTGGGGTATATTAACTGTATTTCTGTGCTTTGAGACATTATCAGCGTGCCCAGCACAGAGCCCTTCTGCCCTCACTGTGTCAGCCCCAAAGCCTTTCTGCCCTCACGGTGTCACCCCAAAGCTTTTCTGCCCTCACGGTGTCACCCCAAAGCTTTTCTGCCCTCACGGTGTCACCCCAAAGCCTTTTTTGCCCTCACGGTGCGAGCCCAAAGCCTTTTTTGCCCTGTCGCTGTCCCACCTCCCTTGCGCTCCCTCAGGGCACCCTGGGCGTGAGGGCGGCCGCGGTCGGGCCTGGGAAGGGGGCGGGTGCTTGGAAATACAGCTCGTTTCCAGGGAGATTTACACTTCAGAGGGGAAAGGGTGAAGTGTTCTGTTCTTGTGTAGTGGGAGCAAAGTGAAATTGGCAGCGTTACAGGCGTGTTGCTGTCTCTGCCCGTGGTCCGCCGGCCCCCTAAGGGGGCGCGGCCCCGTTTCTGCCCTGGAGCTGGGTAAGGTGTCGGTGCTGTTCCTGCTGGAGAATAACTGGCCTCTGCTCCAGTGGAATTGGGCAAAACAAGGTGTGTGTGTGTGGTTTGGATTGTGTTTTTAAAAAGGCAGTTTTCCTGCTGAGCACAGGAAGCGACCACGCTCTTGGGCCTGCCCTGGAGAGAGTGGTATCTCTTTCCTTATTTTTAATGTGTAGGGCTTAGTCTCTTGCTTTTTGTATGGATTGTTTGTGCAGCGCCCATTCCAAAGTCTGGAAATACTTATTTGATCCAGTCAGGCTGCTTGATTCGTGGCATGTGAAAAGTTTTGTCCTGCCACAGGTCTGTGAGGAAACTCCATTAACGCGTTAACTCCATTAACATCTCTGTCAGCGCCCGTTCCAAGGCTGTTCTGAATCCAGACGGACCAGAAAGTACAGGAAAGTTTCTCCTGCTTTCCCTGTGAGCCTCTCCTTGCCTGTATATCCTCACACAGTTCACTTGATGCTCATTCCATTGCTTGTGTCTGGTTTCCCCCATGTTCCAGCCCTCATTTGAAACCCTGGTGCCCTTTCTGGTTTAGTTTCCTCGGATGCCCCAGTGCCAGTTGCCATAACCACGGTAATGTATTTTTTAGCTGAAAAAATAGCATGTAGCCAACAGTAGAGTGCTTCGAGCTGCAAAATTTTTCTCAGTAGGAAAGTTTAAATTTGTCATTCACTCAGGAATTTCTACGAATATGTAAAACATCCACACTTACTGAGTATTTTGAGTAAGATCTCGGTTGTGTGTCTCACGTTCATGGTAAAGGCTAACAGGAAAAAAAAGCTCTAGAAGTACTGTGTTCAGTATGTTTGTGTCATCTTTAAAGTGTTGCTGTTTTTTGTTTTCCTACGTCTTTTGAATTCAAGTTTTTTATCACTGTGTCATGTAACTGTGGTCTTCTAATGCTCTTTACAGAAAGCTCATGCATTCTGTCCTGCAGAAGTGCTGTACCTGTTGGTGGTGTATTAGCTTGGGTATCCAAAGAGGGAGGAGAACCCCTGCCTCCTTTCTGCAGTCTCTGTTGTTCTGGAGTTTTGGGGGCGCTGTGGCGTGAGCAGGAGATACAAAATTTTGTGTTCTGGTTACAAGGCTGTTCCTTCCCTTCTCCTGCCGTTCCTGACCTCCTGTGAGAGCTGTTCCAAACCCGGTGCTGCAGAGATGTCCTTACTGTAAACGAGCACTAGATGCACATATACAGAATTAGGGAGTCGTTCCTATGATGAGACAGGATTTTTTATGGTCACTAGTATTAACATTATCTATGATGCTCAGGCAGCAAATAAACGATTTTCATATGTTATGCCCCACTGAGATAATAATTTAGTTCCTTTTGAAACTGCCATAGGGATACCAAAATATTTAATAGTTATGTTATGTTGAGGAATGGTTTGTAGAGGAAAAAGTGGTACTTCTTGTCAGACACCTTTAAAGGAAGAGGAAAGAAAAAAAAAAGAAACAAACCAGCCTTCAGGGAAATAATTTTTTTTCTGGATATAACATAGATACTTCCAAAATGTTGGAAAGAGGTTACATATCAGTAGTGACTGAACTTGCTGACACAGGAGATTGTTTGCTCCTCCTGCTTCTGTGTCCCTAATCTTTTGGATTAGATTTAGGCAAGAGAGCAATTTATTCCCCTTAATGAGACTGTCATGTAAGAAACCCTCCACAGCTCAGTGTGGTTCTGAGTGATGCAGTCAGCCTCCCTTAATTGATAAAACTAAATTTCACTGGTCTTTATATTTCTCACCTATGAGGATGGTTTTCTTCATTCCTCAGCGAGAATACTTTTAATGTTCATATTATATTTTTTTGGACTGATCCCTTCATTGATGGTACTGTGTCCATTTATTTCCTCGTTCTACACTTGGTGTGGGTGTTTCACGACTATAACTACGAGCAAGTAGCAGCTGCCACGTGGGAATGCTACCTGAATAAATCCATGCTTTTTGCAGTGAATCACATGTGAATGAGCTCTGAAAGCTGCAGTTCTGCTTGCTTTGTGCTGGCAGAGTGCTGCTGCTGGACGGGGAGGTTAATTGGGGCTCTCATTGCTTCCAAAACCTTAGTCCTTGCACAAACGCAAGCGTTTGGGAAACGCTTCGATTTTTGTTCCATGGCTTTAGCTGCGATTACGGTGCATCGAGGGCAGCACAGTTCGGTAGGTTGTCGACTAGGTGGCAGCATGGTGTTTAAAACGGGCATAAACGGCTTTTTGTCTCGCTAAAACTCCTCTGACTTTTTCTGTGCCTGTAAAATTTGGGTAAATCCATGTTCTGCTAATACCTTCTACAGCTAATGCCTCCATACTAATAGCTAACGGGATGCTGATTAAATATTGAAAAATATTCGGATTGAAAGGTTAGGGAGAAGGAGAATTTAATCCCACATACAAACATGTTATAAGCAGAGAACAATTTTACAGTCTTAATTAGAGTGCAGCTGTCTTACGGTTTCCTCTTTTAATTCGAGCTGAAATGAGTGAAGATATCTCTTTTTTTGCTAGTTTCTTAGTAATATTTTTACTTGTGATGGAAAAAACCTTCAGTTATTGTCTGTGGTCTTACCATAGTATTGTCCTATAAAAGACAGACACAATATAATATGTAATTATTTTTGATTACAGAAAGTAAGGATCCTGATAATGTGTTTATGTGTTAGCCCTACTAACCAACTAACATGACATGAAAATTTTAAATCACCCATTTTTGGGACATGCCTGGGCTGGCTAGCTTGTGAAAGGTTATGTATTTTCATCAAAAGAATTCAAATTACTGAAGGCAACCTCTGATTCAGTGGCAGGAAAAATTCAGATTCCAAGCAATGTGGTACTTGAACAAGCAGCTCCAATCTCCTAAATTTCATCCAGAATCACACAGACTCTGGAGGAACTGACAAAATATAACTCTTCAAGTTATGTTTACTAGACCTCTGTATTTGATGGGAGTAATCTTTACTGGGTTATGATCTAAAAAGCTGAATTGGAGCACTGCAATAATTGCTTGAAACACTTACTATCACATCAAAATGAAGTATTGCTAATTGAATAAAAAAGACTCTCAGAGGGACTTTCCCATATGCTTTCTGGGTCATCAGTTTGGTCTTCTCAGCTTTCCTTCTTTTTTGTTCTTTTTTTTTTTTTTTTGGCATCATATGATGAGTATCCATATAACAAGCTTAGCTGGTTTATTTAGCTGGGTATGAAAGACAGATGAAGATGTTAACCATATCACTGTATTTTATAATAATTAACTTACCTGCACTCCCTAAGAGTACCTTCATTAACGTGTTGAAACAGAGCTGGAAATGTGGAGGGAAAAAAAGAGGAAAAAACAGAAAAAAAGGCAACTAAAACCTTCTGGGCAAACTAGTAAAAGTAAACAACCAAACAAGACCAATTGCTTCTTGACAAAGAAAACCTGAGGGTTCTAACAGTGGAGAGTTCTTTATCCAATGCTTTTCCCACAGTTTTACTAAACTCTGAAACTTTGGAAGGTGATATGTCACCAACCAGGTTGTTTCAGGTTACTGGTGACTAATGATGGTTTTGTCAGCAAAGATTCTAAACGTTTTTAAGGACAGTTCTTGTGCTCTCTCATGATGGTAACATTGGTTTCCACATGGACAGGACGTGATCCTTTCCCAGGCTTTGACAAAGGTAACTGTAGAAGAGGTGCAGAGCTTCCACAATTAAAATCTCTACACTTATCAAGAAGTTGAACAAATACCATTGAATTTAGGCCAGAAACTGCTGGTTCCACAGATAAGGACGGTTTGATGTGACTGTGACTGTTCTGTCTTTGGAAAATAAGAAACACTTGCACATTCACAAATCTCTTCCTTGGCTAAGATGTGCTGAAGTGTAGGATATGTACTGTCAGGAATAAGTCTGTTATTTTAAGTATTCAGCTGTTAGAGTGGCAAATGAACAACATCTTTGCTTTCTTTGGTAACAGGCTTTATATTTTGTGCCCTGTTTCAGAATTCCTGCCACGAGTCCTCTAGACAATTCTGCCCTGTGTTGCTAAGGTAAGCTAAAAAAAGTGTAACCTCAAACTTTGGAAAAGAGCATGAAAAAGGGTAGATAGAGCCACTTATTGAGAGAGCAAGTACAGCAAAGTATTATTAATCCATTAGTAAAGGGATGGGGCATGTTCTCCAGAAAAGCCTGGAAGAAACAATCTGGTTCCACCAGTGTTCAAAGGTATCTTGTCCAAACAGAAATTGCACACCAATGGTAATGTTGCACTTGACTCCCACAGTATAAAAAGCAACACACGATCCAAATCTGTGCTCTGGGCTAATTTAAAAATCCTGCAAGGCCGAGGAGAAGAATTCCTGTTCACTTTAATTCAGTAGAAGAGAATTATAACTGGGTTTTTGTTCGTTATAGATGAATAGAGAGGTAGAAGGACCTTTTACCCAGCCTAGGACAGCTATTCTTACATTGTGTGTGCCTGTGTAATGTTTGAATAAGAGGAAAATCCATGGAGCTTTAGTAAAAATCAATATTTATTTAGAATGAAAATTGGAATAAGGTGTTCCTTTAAAATTAGTACTTTGCATTGGTAGTACTACTTGATTTGCTGTAAAATTCAATAAGTCATACAATTTTCTGCATTCAAAAACCACGAGCCTGCCTCATCCCTCCTCCAAATGATTTTTGATTTAATATCACCACTACAAAAATACAAATATTACATTTTTTTTATCTTATGGTTTTGAGTTTTTAAAAAGAGTCTCCATCTTGATATTCTGTTTTGAGGGAGAACATAATTGTTTGTAAATGAAAACCAATATTTTTGTGTATTAATCTTAGCTTTTAGAAAGAAATTGTCTTATGAGGTTGGCAATACATTTTTGAAAACTGAAAAATGTGGAATTTTTTGAAATTTGATTAAAGAGTTGCACTTCTGGACCTGTATAGATGGATTCTGGGTGGGAAAATTCAGTGTGTTGGTTGGGTTTGGGTGATGTCTGGTGTACGCAAATAGCTGTTTTTCCTAAAAAAAGACGGTATAATTCTTGTTGGAAGATGTAGGAGAAAATGAAAAATAACATTTATCTATAAATCCCTAAATTGAAAAATTAATTAAGGCACGATTGAACATAACTGCATACAATATTTTTCAGCCTGTAAAAGTTTGAAAATAAATAAGCCTGCCTACAGAAGAATGTCTGAATCTAAAGTATATATATAAAAAAAGCCAATTGTGATAGGGAGAGTGCTGTCTTCAAAAATTGGGTTTTTTTTATTCAAAGTGATCCCAAGAAATTTAAGATGGATAAAATAGGTGTTAGGCCACCCAAAGGCCACTTTTACATTTGGGTTCTTAGCAAGCCAATGGTTCTTAAAAAATGTAGCTTATTCTAGATTTCTTTTCTGCAGTTGCCTTTACGTGGGCAATGTACCAAGTTGTCTTATAGTCCACGTTTCATGGCACTGTGTGCCAGGAGATTTTCTTACCCAGGAATCTTACCAGGAATCCCCCCTGGCTTTTGCAGCCAAGGTGTGAGACAGACATGATGTGTGGAATCTGGAAAATGATGAACACCTGCTTTTGCTTTCACAGTTTTTTCTGGTGAGCTCTCCCTGGCAGAATCCTGGAGTCTGGGCTTTTAGACGCCTTTGGTACAACTGGCTGCTTGTTTTCTGATTCCTAAACTTATTGTGTGTAAGCTATAACTTCAGAAACTTGTAATTGAACTGAAGGATTTCTCTCATCTTTGTTTTTTTGAAGATAACAGTGGGTTCTAGTAAAATCTGGTTTTAATTCTCTCCAATAAAGGAAGATGTTTGAACAGTATAAAAAAGACGTTTCCTTGGAAAGTGAAAATGTGTGTGAGACTTATTGTCTTGTTTTTTATGAACCACGCAGTGCCTCTAAATGTATTTTGGTCTTTAATGGTCATAAGGGTAACCTTCTCCTGGGTAGGGTGATTATTTATTTATAATACTGATGACATCTTGTATAAAGCTCAGTCATACTATGCCACTTCTGTGTGTAAATATTTTTCAAAATAATTTTATTTAAAAGCAAACAGTGTTCTATACTCTTCAGTTTAACATGAAAAAAATCTGAAGCATAATTGTTAAACTGCAATCTGACTTGATGGTTCCACAGCAGGACTAACATCTTGAAAATACAGTAACTCATCATATTTAGATTTAAATTCCAGCTCTTGACTGGACACAACTATGTCTGTGGCTGTATTAGGTGCCCTGTGTACCTGGATGAATTTATTGCAGTTTTGTACTGTTGTACTGCAGTACTTTTGTCCTTTTTTTCCCAAATAGTTGTAGAAATGTTTCTTACAGGTAAGAAGTCAGTTCTAGTGGGCTGCACCTGAAACATAGAGGTGATAGAGTTCATTCTTATTCCCCATTCTGCATCTTATGGGGACAGACATATTTTTATGGCCATCCCTTTGATCAGAAGTTACTGAACTCAAGCAGGTAAAGTTTGTCCAATAATATTTTCATTCCTGAGCTTCACCAAGCACAGATTTAATCCTTCCACTTCGGTGTAATTTTTCTGGCGGCAGCATTTGCAAACACCTTGGATTATTTTAGGGCAGATGTTTTGCCTCCTTCTTGTGCGTATGTAAGTACTGATAAACAAACAAATGAAAATCAATAATTACTTACCAAGGTTGATACATGCTTAAAAATTGATCCAGCCTGTGCTGAAATGCCATAAATTACCCTGTTTCTGTAAAGAAACTCGGGGTGTTGCAACAATTTACCTGAGGGGGGGGGGGGTTGTAGAGAAATATTATGGAATTCTGCACACATGCAATATTGGAATGTGTGAAGTGAAATAGTAGGGGGACCATATTTCCAAATAGTTTTTTTAAGATATTGCTCTCAGTTGCACTTGGGGTGTCTGAAAGCCTTAGTTAATATCCAAGCCTGCAGTTGTTATTGTGGTAAAATGATAGTGTGAAATTGCTGCTGTTATACTATAACAATAAGGACGTGACTCATGTATTTTATGTACACATGCATTCAACTGTAGTGACAAATGGCTTCATGCTGTGTGATTAAATGCATATTAGCATTTGCCCTAGGCATTTGATTATTACCATCTTTACTTCATTACATTACCACACTGTATGGCCATATAATTTATAAGATAATACAGACATCACTTTGTTGCTGATAGGAATTATTCTGTTTTATGGATGGTGTCCTTTAATTTTGCCTTTCATGGATTATAAAATTGGTTAATATCTGCTGAAGTGAATCACTGGAGAAGCAAATAAAGATGTTGGCCTCGGGTCACAGTGTCATTTGTGATACTGGCAAAATCTTACAGCCTCATTTATCCCTGTACATGATTGATAACACCATGGGTTAAATGGAGAAAGCTTTGCTTCCATTAAAGGATCATCATGAATGAAGACCTCCCACTTAAAAGTCAGGCATGATGAGAAGACAAGAGACTATCTACAGGTCAAATTAAATAACTTAAATAATTTAAGTGGAATGACAGTGTAATTTGTTCATTCTGTGTTATTACCCTGACCCCTATCAGGCTTATAGGCTAACTTACTTTCTAGTGTAGGGTATTTAAGATGTAATTTTTAATAAGTGCTTTTCAAAGATATAAAGCCCTTTATAACACTTAAAAATGTGTTAAAATGGATTTTTTTAAAAAGTAATTTTTGTCCTTATTTTGTTAAACCTAAAACAAATAATAGGAAAGCAAATGTAGTAAATGCTTCAAAATAGGAACTTCAATCTTTCACTTTCAGACAGTTATCATATATATGCTTTAGATTTTTTTTTAAATTATTTTACAGGTATTCTGACAAATACCAATTGCTAAAGTAAAAATGCATCTCTTTGGAAATATTTTTGATTACACAAGAATTTTTTTAAATTTTCTGTGATGAAGGGCATTTATTATTTATCACGTACCTCTACAGTGGCTCTAGAGGATTGTATTGATGTGTGGTATCGAAAGCAGGCATTTTATCAGTATGGTAGGTAATTAAAAGTATTTTGTAGCCTTATTGTTATATTTTGTGTATTTTAGTTTCTAGTCAAGCAAACTCGTTGGCAGGTAACCGAGTTCTTTGATCTCTCAGTGGAGGAAGAGCCCACGGAGGTGCCTCGTGCTGAATTCGTGCTGAATTGAGGAGGGCAGCAGGGAGTGTGTCTGACACACACTGTTCCTTGCAGATTCCAGCAAGAGGCTGGGAAGCATTTTCGTTGCAGTTTTGGAAAAGCTGCCTGAGTACAAATTGCCCGTGAGAAAATAGTACTGCCAGGATGAAGGGATGGGGGAAGACTCAATGAGCTTCACTCAGGAAAGGGGGAAGGCGTTTATCCTCACTCACTGCATTAGGGAGGGGAAGCCTTGTTTGTGGAGTGCTCCTGCTGAGATCACTGAGCTGAGAGGAAGCCCATGGGTGCCTGAGGCCCTTTTTCTTCTGTCCCTTACCTTAGAGTACAGCCTTGGTTTGAAAACATCCCCTTGAGAAAATAATTCTCAGATTGCTTCTGTGATGGGAAGGAAAAATCACAAGCCCCGGTGTGTATCAGTTAATGTACATTCTTCTACTGGCTGACCTGAATAGAAATTATTTCATAACTGAAGTTCACTTCTTCAAGTGCACCTGCCTTTGTGGGATGGATCCTTTTTCTGAGCCAGGTTTTTCACAAGCACTTTTAATTTTTTCCCCCCTATTGACACAGGCTACCAGGATTCTCCATGTGGTACCAGCACTGTCTTGTAGAAATCCATTACTTCAGGATTGCCCAACTCCAAACCTGTAATGTCACCTGACAGCAATGGAGTTAGAGCATCTGTGATTATATTTGCAAAAGTGTCCCCTTCAGATCAGAATATAGGATGATTGCAAGTGAAGTCAAATGGCTCTCTGCCTAATCTATTGGGCATAATGTGAGCATTTCTATTAGATTTGTAGCTATGATCATCTCCCAATACTTGATATCAAAAGTTTGTTTGTGGTAGTTCTTCATGAGTTATTGGTGCAACATCTCTCAGTAAGGAAACAGTTTTGAAAACTTGGGTGAAACAAACAAAATTTTTAATGTGCTTTTGGGACAGTGTGACTTCACCAATTCTAAATTCTTTGGCTAAAATATAAGTAGCGGTTTTTTTATCCTAATGTTTTCCTTTAAAAAAAAACCCAAACAGCCTCATCCTAAACTGTGTCTAAAATGTATGCAGATTGCCTGCACAGTGCCTGATTCGTGTTGGCACATTGACACAACAGATTTGCTGCCTGAAGTGGTGCATGTTTATACATGGTTCTTATTCAGACTTGATTTGCTGCCTCTTCAGAAGTCCTTCAAACACACACATTTTGACACTGACAAAAGAATTTTTATATTTCAGATTGAGCAGTTCAGCGTTGGTCATATGTTTGAAAATGAAAGAAAAAAATGAACCTGATTTGTCTGTTTTTAGCAAACCCATTGTTTCACTAACAAAATAACTTTGGTGGTGGGGCAGCTGAGCAAGGAGTCAATCTATTATCCATGACCAAGCAGCTTAAACGTGATCTATGTGAGGGGTTTATTTAGACAACAGCAGAAAAAGTGGTGAGCCCTGATTTGTAGTTGTTATGGCCCCATGATACAGACCAGGTCTCTGTTCTTCCTGCAGGAATTCTTTCCTAGAGGTTCTGTGGCAGCAGCCAGGTCAGTCATAACTCCTGTGCTCTAACCCTACCTCTGTAATTCTTAGTACAGAGACACACACGGGGTGTCTCTGGGAGGGATAGTGTCATGTATTCTAGTGGACTGGTGAAAATTCAGGCTCAAGAATTAAAAATTACAATCTGGGAAGTACAGATGAAGTAGGTACAGTTGTTCTGGTTTTGTGAATAAAATGTGAAATAAAATTTTTATGAATAAATCACCTGTGATGTCACTAACAAACACGCTTTGTCCTAACAGAGGCACCTGGGGCTCTTGTTAGCACAACTCCTTGCTTGACAACAGTTGATGCAGCTGGCTTAGAGTACAACATTTTGATACTTGATCTAGTAGTAGCAGAATCAGAAAGTTTTCTTGTTAAAATTCAGAAGCAGGGACTGTGAATATTACCTTGAGTTCCTAATTTTAGGCCAGTCTGAAGGTTTCCTTTAAAAGTGAGCCTGTGTGTGTAATTTTTGAAATCTTGTAGGTAGGCAGTTACTTTTTCATGGCCTGATGCATTAATTGCAGCACCTTCGTGCCAGTGCAGGGCAGTAGATCTAGAAAACAACCTGTGCTACTTCTTTCTGCTCATCAGTCTTTGTTTAAAACTGAAACCAAACCAAAAAGGTAAAGGGGAGAAGGAAAGGAATACTGTGGATTACTGATAAAGGTGTTTGTTTTCTTTTACAATATTGCACACGAATTTGAAATGGAAATATTGCTGATTGCACAATGGCTGCAGTTAGTAGTTTTACTCTTTTCAAAATGACTTCACTTCCATATTTGCAAGTTTTGCAGTTTGAATGTTCTCTTAAAGATAAACCAGAGAGGAAATGCACATCTTAATTTTGCAGAAACAAGTTGGAAAAATGGATGAAGATTTCAAAGCACAGGCACTTGACTCTACTCTTCAGAGTCCATCAGAGACGTTACTTTCCATTCGACTGTTGGACTTCAAAACCAGTTTGTTGGAGGCAATAGAAGAGCTGCGGATCAGAAGGGTAAATTTGTTTGTATTGGTTTGAGTGTCTTTGTCTTATTTCTGTCTCCCTGTATGTAATCAGAGAAAATGCTGCAGAAGTGTGCCTGTATTTAAGTAATTCACCAACCAGAGTTTTGTTTAAAAATATTGTAGGCTTAGGTAGTGTCTCTATGACAAACTTCTCTGTAGACAGCACAAAGACAACGGGGTTGTAGAGGAATGAATTTGGTTTTCCTGTGCTGGTGTGCAAAGTTGATAGTTGATGACCAGGCTATTGACAAAATTATCTACATTAAATTTTTGTATTTCATTGTAGTTCTTCTCTTTAAGAACAGACTTTGACAGAAAAGAAAGAATCCAAGTCATTGCCAAGTCCCTAAGTCTTTCTCTTTTCATAATTGATTTGACATTTGGCAGAAGAGCAATGATTTTGACTTATTTTTGTCCATTTATTTGTGCTTTTCAGAATTACATAAGAGAGCAAAGAGCTACTATGATAACTTTGTTTCACCATTTTTAAATTGCTAGACTATTAAGCTAGATCCCTGCAATAACAGTGCATTGAGTATTCAGGGTGTGGGGGTATTTTGCTTTTTAGCTGTGAGTTGAATCATCTTGTAGTACCAAGGTAAAATTGATTCTGCACTGGTGAAGGCAGCTGTGTTTTCCTGTAGTTAATTTTTCAGTTCTATTTTCCCTGCTTCCTTTTTTGGTTGTGTGTGTGTGTAAACATTTGGTTCTATTTCCCCCCTCAGTGTTCCTGAACTGTTGTGTATATTGAAAGACCTACAGTGTATCTTGCTTCATTTGATGAATTTGACCTGTTCAAAATATCTGTATTATTACTTTTAAAATATTAGTATTGATGACATGCTTGATTTATGCTTATTTTGATCTAAGTTAAATGCTATAATCCTCTCTTTAAAAGCCATAAACAAAAGAATGACTGCCATAAAATAAAAAGTAGAAAAAGGCTGTATGATGCTGCCTTCTTGGTGCAGTATTGTTGAAATCCACCATGGTCTGATCCCCAGACCTGTGTTACAATGGCAGTGTTTTAGTCCAGCCTAACTATTTTTGTATTAAAAACTAAAGACTGAATAATTTATTCTAATAATTGCAGTATACTTTTCCTTATAAGATCTGTTAGCTGAATTCCATTTACATTGTTAACTTAATCTTGCATTTTTGATGCACTTGGTCAGAGCCTGCAGTCTTTATGGAGTGCTATGGAGTTTCATCTTTGGGGATTTTTTTGGTTTTTTTTGGTCTGTTTTTGTTTGTCTCCTATACTACAAGATTACATGACTGTGATTTTATAAAAATCACCCTGTGAAGGTGAGTAATTTTTTGCCTTAAAGGTATTTTTAGTTCCAAAATCGATGCAAATGCCAAGAGTCAGTTCCACAGTTAAGACGTGGCTCTAAGTTTCTAAAATAGCTGTGCTTTCCTTTACCCTAAAAGTATATATATATATATATACATATATATATATATATATATATATATTTACCTGTTTAGGTGGAAATTTAGGTAAAAAAAAAGATTGAGCATTTTACAGACAGCCAGTTTGAAATCTTCAACTATCCCTGGATGCATCTTGTTTTGTTTAGATTTAACAATCAATTCAGGGCTGCTTCCTTAGTATGTTTGAAAATTGGAATATAAAGCATTAATATTTTGAACAAGCAAGGGTTATAGAATAATATGGCTGTGCCTGGTGCCATTCATTGTCATCTTTTGAAGCAGAACTTCCTATGGATGTTTTTGCCCAAAAAAACCATCTACAAAGTCCTCTCCTGATTTTAGGTCTGAATTTTTTACAAATTCAACCAGCATGAGGTTATTCTGTTAACCAGCCCTGAGAAGAAGGCAGTGCACAGACCAGAGTACAGGGATGACTCAGAGAATTGCTGTGCCTGTCTTGCACCATGCTCATTTTTCCACGGACAAGAACGAAACATAAAAACTGTGTCATCTGCTCCATAAGAAAGCGAAGGAAAAGTTACAGTTCTGCAGGTTTCTTGCTACTTTTGCCACTTCTTTTCCAGGTTCTGGTGAGGTTCAGTAGACTGACAGCCTGAGGGAGGCAGCAGAGCCAATACGGTGCATTTTACTCTCAATTTTGTCTCTGACCTGTGGCTTGACCTTAGATGAGATTACTTTACATCTGTTTGCTTCTGTTTTTCTTCCCGTTGTTGGTCTTGCTTGTCACTTGGGAGACTCTTCAGGACAGGAACTTCTGTGTATTTTGAGTTTAATAAACTGCCTTGGATGGTTGGTTAAGCTGCAGCATAAATTCAGATTAATAAAAATAAATTTGGAGATGAAATTATCAGTGTGAAGCTAGACAGGTGAAAATCAAACTCTCAAATATGAAAATATTTTGAGAGACTCGATGCAGTCCTTACTTGATGTCATCAGATACTATTTTAAAGTAGAAATTTTTTTTTTTCTGAATATGCTTATTCAAATAAATTCATGGAGCTACTTCAAAGCATCTATGAGTTTTTCTTGGTTAAATGTATAGTTGTATTAAATTCTCAAAAATAGTTTGAGGATTTTTTCATGGTAAGTGAGATGAAATCCCAGGCAGATGAAATCCCAGGCACTGATAGCTGTGCATATTTGTTCTGAAGAATAAATTGCTTAAATGCTAATACTTGATACGGCTTCACTTTATTCTTTTGGCTGTTCGTAGGGTCTTTGTTCTCAATATGAATTGACATAGTATGAATATGTATGTAATTAAAACCTACCAAAAATTACATTTCTCTTTCTTCTTCCCCCCAGGGATTACTTCACACTCCAGTGGTTTGAATGTCCTATTTTTTTTTTCCAGTTTAGCTTTCGCACTCATCAAACACTGATCAATGCAGGGATTCTTTTGTGCTGGATATCCCATTCACTTTGTTCCAAGTCTGTCAGCCTTGCTCCACGGTCAGCTGAGAGCATCTGATTGGGATATAGGAGATGATCCTTTTCTTAAGGGATAAATAGAATCAATTTTGGCAGCATAAAGTTGTGGAGTAGTGGGTCAAATTGGAAGTCTTTAATACTTTCTGAAGTATAATACATGTAGGACAACCGACATTAGGTCTAAGAAAAATGTTTACAAGGACAAGAAAGCAGATATATTGTGTTATTTTCTTCCTTGTCCTAGATACCAAAAAAACATCCTTAGGCAGAAAAGCATGTAAACATAAGAAATCAAGGGAATTCTAACACCCTGGGGGTATGGGTGGTTTTAAGTAGCAGTTGAAACACTGTAGATGTTGATTAGCTGAACACAAGGAAGATAAATTTTAGTGCTGATTTGTAAAATTTTAGTAATGTTTTATTTGGTGCAAAGGATAAGCATCAGTGACCTGTTTCCATACCTGAAAACAAGCAGCTGTTGAGGCTCTTTCTGGTGTTAACTGAGACCTCATAAAGCCTAGGTGATACTACAGATTCTGTCCTTTGTGCCTTGAATTTATTAACTTCTGTTTAGTCAAAGTGACAAACAATAAATTTTACTCTTTTCTCTTTGAGCAGTTATGATATAGGTATAACTTGGTAGTGCTTCTCTTTTAACTAAAATGCTTAATAATTTTTTCCAGCTCTCAAATTTTCTTGTGTTTCTCACAAGGGTAATATTTACCATAAAAGAAAACTGTGTTGTATTAAAGAACATTAGATTTCCAAAGAGCATTGATTTTACTCATAAAAAAACCCATTTTCTGTGTTCAAATAAAGATTTTAATATAGGATTCTTTAGAATCCTGGACAAACCCTCACCTCCCACCCCAAAAAACCCACAACCCTCTGTAAATTGAAGCCATGTCGACTTGCTGTTACTAGTACTTATCACTCTACTATTTAATGTCAAACTCTACATAAAACTTTTGCCTTGCTTGAGCCAAAGGAGTGTGTTGATGTAGCAGGTGACATTAGAACCAGCCCCCAGAAGGGGGGATGAGATGTCTGATTTGCCATGGAATTTCTACCTATGCTCACAGGAGTTTCATATCTGTGATCACAGCACAGAAATGTGGGGTCTCAGAATTCATTCTGCAGCCAGTTCCATATTGTGGACAGGAATATTCTTTAAAAGCTGGTTGGTGCTATCATTTTGCTGTTCACTCAAGTCTCTTTCCCTGTTGCTCTTTTCCCCTCTTTCTTTCCCCTGTTTTTCTGAGTTTCTGTTGCTTTCTGTCTTCTGCCTTCTGTTCTGGTATGTGAGACCTTTTGGTGCTTACCCACTTTCCTGCTGATGCCATTGAGGAAGAAAACACAAGAAGGGTATTTACTGATGTGCTAAAAGAGCCAAATCCTGACTCACATCTCTTGCCATGCTGCAGACAGACATTATGGCTCTCACAACACCTCTCCTGGATTTTTTTTTCCTGGTTGCTGTTCTCAGATGCCACAGTTCACCCTGGTGCTGCAGAGCTAGATGTGCTCTTCTTTTCAGAGAGTTTTGAGCAATTTATCTCAAATTCCTCCTACTCTAACTTTGCTGTGGCTTTGGCTCTTCTAACCCATGTCCTTCAGCACAGAGGCCTGGTTTTAGTTCTTAGAGGCAGAACACGAAGGAGCTTTGCTCACCCTTGACTACTCTCTCCCATTCCTAAAATGTGCTCCTGCTTTGCACTGCAAAATGGGACTGGAAATGTCACTTGGGCCCAAAAGACAGGTTGATTTTTGAGATACTAAGTGAAGAAAGTTGATAAAACCATAAACTTCTCAGAATGAGCAAAGCAGAGGGACTGAACTTGAGTTATTAGTGGCATTACAATATTGGTGGGCAGGCCAGTTATGATCATAATGGTCATATTTGTTGGCCTATATCTAGACCTAAAAAAATCCCTAGAAACATTACAATATACCAAGTGCTAAATCTTGTTGGAGGCATGTTCTGCAGAAGAAGAACCCCCTTCAGAGGTGTAGAACAGCAGAAAAGTTAAAAAGGGCACCAGAGGCAACTGTAGCTCTATAGGCAGCTCTGTGGCAACCATCTGCAGTGACCAAACCCATGAGATTGAGTGAAATTATTGCATAAATTACCTTTTTTTTTTTTAATTAAACAGAGCTTGGGTTTAAGTTATTTTCAGGCTACTGCATAGGATAAGTATAGAATCATGAAAGAAAGAAATGTTTTAATACTGTATGTTTTAATTCTTGTTCATGAGAAGGACAATTAATATTTTAGAAAGTAAGGGAGAAACATTTTCTGGAAATAAAGAGGCTGCTATGAAAATGCAAGATTTTAGTGAGGTTCATTGCAAGGAACAATTCTAACTGCTCACAAACAATAGGAATGGTGAAGAGTTTGATTTCATTTTCTTAATGGATAGAGGAAAAAAAAGAAAGGGGGAGAAACAATGCTTGCAGTTGGAGAGAAGAGCACTATAAGTGACAATGCAATGCATATCTAGGAATATATTTCAGTAGATGAGATATATTTAAATATAGAACAATTGCAGCCTGTGCAGTGGAGTCAAGGACAGAGCAATGAAAGATTTCCAAAGGAAAAAGGTGGTTGGGATACATTTCTGTGTCTCTGCTTCTGAAAGTTTTGAGAACAGGTTCCAAACATATGGTTGCTACAGTTTTTTGTTAACTGTCGTAACTATTAAGATCCAAAAATGCTTTTTCAGGAACTAAAGTTAGAATAACTCTGCTATAAATATTTTCTCTCCCTTTAAAATCTGTGCTGGAAACCAAACTTAAAAATGATATCCATAAAGTCCACTAAAAGTTATACTGCTCTGTTTAGTTCATGAAGGGAATTCTAATTATAGTATGAAACAATGGGAAACTGTAGTTTCAGTGAGTAGTATTTGATTGACCTGCATGAGAATTGGATGTGCAATTTTGTAGGAGGTAGATTGCGAGTTTGAAAAAGATAATAAAAGTACCTAGCAGCAGTTTTGGCTGCTTGGACATGAGCCAGCTGTACTCTGTTCCTAAATCTGTTCAGGGTCAGAAATCGAGGGGGCTTGACCAATCCACAGCCCATCTTGTAAAACCACAGCCTGAAGCAAACACTTTAAAGAAGGCTTGACACTTTCTAAAGGTTATAACGAGTAAATAAACCATCAAATTACTCCTCTTTTATTGTTATGGTAGTCTTTTTTATAAAAACACTTAAATCCATGTAGTCCTAAGGCGTCTAATAAAAAATGAACACTTCTAAGGTTTTGTGGGTTTTTGATACCTCATCAGAGTTATATACAATATTGTTCTCCTAAGTATAACAAAAATGTTTTTGTCTTATTAAACAGCTGATAGAACTTCTAAAAAAAAAAGTGCTTCACACAAGTTTTAAAAGCTTTCAATTCAAAATGGGTAAACTGTAAATGTCCTTTGAAAGATGTAAAAATGATGGATAAGGCTTATAACTGTTGGCGATTTCACATGAGAATGTTTTTATCATGTAATTGTCATTCTCAGTTTAAGTATTTATGATGTTTATTTTTTTCAACAGTAGTTACATACATTCACATTTTTGATAGTTTCCAGATTTTCCTTTATAATCTGGGAGTAGGTAGGTTGGAGGAGTGTTGTTCACTTAGAACTTTGGTTCTTATCCTGTTTAGTACTCTCAGCAAAGAACTTGCTTAAAATGGGATTTAATGCCATTTCCTTACAATTTTGAGCAAGACTTTTTCTAATAATATATCATTTGAATAGCATTTGTTGCTTGATGACTTAAATGGTTTAAGATTACACCTTTATAAGAAGCTCTAAGTCAAACTTGTTTGGTTTTAACACTCCAGGGAAATTAAGGGGATGTATTTTCCTTCAGTACTTATAGATTAGTATCAGAAAACAAAGTCATTGCAACTCTGAAGTACCATTTGTTAGGGCAGAACTGGGAAGCATTGATAATCTTTCAAGTTCTCTTAATTTTAATTTTTTTTTACCTTAAAACGTGTGAAATCTTTAAGTCTCTTCTCCATCTATATTCTACTGGTGCTTAACAGAGAAGCAAAAGCTAAAGAACTCTTCTCTAGTTTTCTGTAAGCCAAATTTTAATTTTATATTTATGTTTAGTGTTTTGTAAAATGTGAAATTCACGTGAGTGTTGAGATATATTTTTAGACCCTGCAAGCATCTCTTGAAATGCTCAGGAGCAGCTTCCTGTGGATAGAAGTGTGTTTCCATCCACATGTGTACCTGTAAACTGACTGTTAATCAAGGAAGTCAGTTTTGACCCTAAACCCAATAAAAGATGTCAAAAACCTATTTTAAATCACCTTGGGATGTATTTTGCCGTTTTATTTTCTATTGATGATACCGTGGGACCATGAATCAAATATTATACTAAGTGGATAGAGCTGCAAAATCTTCTTTAGAACTGTTTTGCACCAGTTGTTGAAGTGTTGTAAATATCCTTGTATCAAAAACTTGGAACCCTCATTTGTACTGAGTTTAGGAAAGAATTGCATTTCTTAAAGATGCAGCATACTTGATAACCAAAGCACCTGTATTGTTTGCTTCACTGTGGAAGGAGAAAGAGCCTCAGTTTGTTCTTTTAGTGTGTCAGGAAATGTATTACTTCATCCAGAGGGGATTTTTTTTTTTCTCATGGTAAGTTATAGTTGTTCATGGTACTGCAATTCAGTAGAATTTTACTTAAACCCCAGTTTTAAGGCAATAACTTTTTTGAGGCCTGTTTTTAATTTTTTACTAGAAAAATCCATGTGTTTTGTTGTTTTTTTTTTTCTGAGATGTCACTGTTTTCCTAAGGATCATAACCACTTCTTGACATGGGAGTCATTTCAAGAGCGCTAATTTATTCATGAATTTACATTGCAGATTTTAAACTCTAGTGGGGAAGTGGAACTCAAAAGAGCATAAATGTGCACATAATATATCAAAATACACTGTTCAAGTATTGGGAATATTCTTTTACCCTCACACAGTCAGTTTGGCCCTTGTTGGAGCGTGTCCAACACAAGACCTCAGCAAATGTTATTAGTGCAACAATTCATCAAAGAGAAGTCTGTCTTACCTTAATGTGGTCCCTTTTTCAAGCTGATCATCAGTGTGCAGTGAAAAGGCAGGAAATCTGCCTTTTGAAGCTCAGAGTGACACATTAGCGGAGCTCCCTAGGTCTTTAAGGGATATTCATTATTTTGACTATATGCAATAAAAGGACAGTGGTGAATTGCTTATGACATGTATCAAAGCCTGAATACTGTTCTTGCAAGAAGTCATGACTGTTCCACAGGGGAACCTGTTCTTCCATTTATTTTTTTTTTGAGTATTGTGTTTGTAAAGGAAGGCCAATGCTCATAAAAATTTGGTTCAAAAGGGAAGCTGATTCCTGTTGGGAAAATTTGACTTCAATACCAGAATGTTTCAGGGAAATTCTCATAATTTTTTACCATCTGTGACTATCAGCAGATAAGGCTCATTTATTATCACAGTAATAGTTTGATTTTTGATAAGGTGATTCTGAAAGAACATGGAAACAGGAGAACACACCTTCCTGTTGCTAGTACCTCTTCTGGATTTTGAAGGAAACTTCAGACTTCAGTTATGGTCTTCTCAGATTTTCTGATAGTTTGTCTTATCAAAAATGTGTTTATTATCCATGATTCTGCTTAACTTCTTTTATTTGGTAGGTCTGGAGGCTTCTCGGCACAGAAGGTTATGATAAACATTTCACTTTTCCCATAATAACAGAAGTAATTGCTGACACAAACTTTTCACTTGTCAGGAGATGTCAAAAACATAAAGATTCAAATGCTGTGAGTGGAATATTTAAGAAGTCCTAAAGATTCTGAGTCATTAACCATGATTATCTGTATCATTGACTACAGTGGATCCATGAAGCATTTTGCAGCTTGCTGAATTTCTCTTCATCTCCTTGTTTTGACTCTCCTCATCAGAATCATTTTTCAATGGTGAAGTCAAGTCTGGTTTATTCCCTTTGAGTCTGGTTTTGTTGTAAGATGCAGAAGATAATATGTGTGAGGAGGGAACTATTCCTGCTAATTAAGAGAGCTGTAATCCCAGTTCCTGATCTTCTGCTGTGCATTTCAGTCGATGTTATTTGTTCTGCAAATTTTCCGACCAAACCAGCTGAACTCATCTGCTATTTTTCCACATCCAGAGAGTTTCTGTTTCCTTTTTATTTGGGTGGTGTACAGACACATACTGTTGTGTGTACTGGACTGTAAAGGAAGAAGAAATATGAATACACGACTTATGTTGGTGTTTGATTTGCAGGTACTGTCTTATATTTGTTTCTTTGTTTTTTAACCAGGAAACGGAGACTAATTATGAAGATCAAATCAAGAAAATTGTTGTAGAGAAACAGGAACTTGAATGGCAGAAGGTAACTTTCCTACATGCTCTTGACGTTTTACTGCAGAGATTTAATTTTAATATATTAACATACATTGTGATTTGCTACCATTCCTCTTTTGAAGGCTATTGTTATTAGTAGTAGTAGAATGTGCTAGCCAGGAGTTTATTGTTTAACCCTGAATATATGTAGCTTTTATATTTGATTTGGATTGTGCCTGGCCTAGAACTCTGTTTAACAGAAAAGTATCAAGATATTTGGCATGACTGGAAATCTCCAGTCCAGAAGGAGGGAAGTATTGAAACAACAAGATATTTAGCTTAACGTGAGGGATGTTGACATATTAGTGTGGGGGAAGCTGTGCAGCAGTTTCTCTGTATTATGCTTGACTTTGGCAAGTGCAAATACAGCAAGTAACTTCCCTTGCAATGTTCTGGAAGTGACAATTTTTCCAAAAAGAATTCTTTTAAACAAGAACTTGTATGTTAGACATACTCAAAAGCAGTCTGTCAGCTTTTAAACATTCAGAATGAAGTTTTCAGTGACAGAAGTCTAACATTCTTCTTGGAGTTAGGGCTCCTGAGGTTATGCTTTCATAGGAAATCCATTCCCTTCTCTAATACAATCAAACCTATGACCCCTGTCAGTGGGTCAGAGGATAAAAGGCTTCACTCTGTATATTTTATGATCACAGAAAAAACAATAATTTCAGCTCTATCCTTGATCTTGGGATTTTTAACATCTTAGTAGTAAAGGAAGACTATTTCATCTTGGAGTTCATCCTAACAATCTTAAATTAATAATCCTAACTATGTGCTTTTCTTTCCTGAAAGATATATATGTGCACACAGAAACAGGAAACATTTCATATTTGTAAAAGCAACAGTGCTTTCAGTTTGTAACCCTTCTTTGCTTTCCTTAACTAGCACTACAGTTCTTAATAATCTGGGTTGAAAAGAGGTGATTTCCACCCATTCTGAGACCTTAAACAGCAATTTACCATTAATAAAAAGATGGGACTTACAGGTAGTTAGGTAAACTCTCTTTTTTTCCTCCACATTGGCACGTGGCAAAGGTAATTTAAAACAACGAGGTGTAGATTTGGGCAACTTCATGTGAGCACATGTTCTGGAACTTCAAAGAACAAGTTAATACAACTTTCCTGGAGCTTCCAGTGAGATGACAATTCTAAGTGTGGCATTTAAATTGAATTAGTGACCTAATAGTTTCTGAATGCAGAATCATATTGACCTCAGTAGTAGTTCAGTACATAGACAGCTTCCCCTGGTTTATCAAAGATTCCATTATGTTTTTTCCTTCAGAGATTTCCCCTTCATTCAACATTTCTGTCATTCATTTTCTTTTACCTTAGATTTAAGAAACTAGTTTAAAATAAAGACATGACTTCAGCTAAGTTTCTGGTTTAATATTACAATTTTAAAGCAAGTATTTGTTTACATTTTATGAATACTGTTGCTGCTCTTGAAAAAAATATGCTAGAGCAGGGAAAACAGAATAACTGGAGAAAATACTGCTTTACGTATAATGAGCATACTCATTGTACTTTTGTACATTTGTATATCAAAGCTGATTTTGCCTTTATTTTTTAAAAATAACTTAGTTCTTCAGTCTTCCTGCACCACACATACATGCCATACATGGAAAATATATTCCAAAACTGAATTTCTGGGAGAGTTATATATAATCATTTTCTTTGATAGTCTTACCTGTGAGACTTGTTAGGAAATGAATATTTGTAGACACTCCCCTGTCTCTTTTTAAGAGTAAAATGCATCACTTGAACATACAGTACAAGGAAGTGGTATGTTATGAAGACTTCAGTAATGCTTTTTTTTCATTACATCTGTGACAAAACTGTGTAAAGGATGACTGGTTTATGAAACCAAATCTATATCTCCATAAATTACTATATGATATCGACTTGAATTCCTATTATTTAAAGGAGTGTGATCTTAATTTGACAATACTATGGATATAAAATTTTATTCCTGTGGTGAGTAGGAAAAGTTCACTGAGAGCAGTTAATTTGCTGTCCCTGCTTCTGGCTCTCTTACTGTCCTTGGCTTACCTGTTACCCACTGGAGAACCCGTCTTTGAACACAGTCTAGGGGCCAACGTGAGGAGAACCTTTCTCAAGACTTCTGTTTTCATGGTTTGGGATGTTCATTTATGTAGTATGTGTTGTTTGTTAGATGCAGATCAAAACTTTCTCTGCTTATCTTACAATGAGTTAACGAGTAAGTACATGACTGTAAACCACCATGGATTCTACTCTTGTATCAAAGGGCAACAGCTCTCACTTGTAGAATGTGGAAGCAACACCAATTTGCTACAGGAAAGCAATTTTGGAATAGGCTTTATGTTTAAAAACCTCTCAATTAAGGCAGGAGAAGAAATTAGACTTCTTGTGTGTGAAACAAATGATCAATTTATTTTCTCCCATTCATTCTTTTTAATACTCTCAATTTACATTTGTTTTTGTGCAGCCATTTGTGATTTGTTTCCTACTTCACACTAATACATCTTACCTAAACTCCTCTATATTTTGAGATAGCTGTTCAAGGACAGAGCCTTTTGACTACCTTTACCTAATATATTTTAGTGTCTAGAACTTAAAAAACCTGATCTTCCATATGTGACTTCCTTGGTAAAGGTGAAGTATCTTGAACAGGAGCATGATGCTTAAAGATGTTTGAGATTTTTAACTTGCAGAGTGTAGTAACAAAAAAAAGTACAACTTAACTCATTTTCTTGTTTTTATAGGTAAGAGTAAACCCAGGCAGGAGGATGATAAAAATTTTATACTATTGCCTTACACTTAGTCTTTTCTGCCTTCCCTCAGCTCCTCTTTCTTGTAGCTTGTTAAGTGACTAAAGTTTAACTAAAAGCAGAATAACAGATTGTTATTTTAAATGGGATTATACTTTTTAATGGGTATTAAAATTCTATTCTAAGTGCCTGCAACAGTGTGCAGGTGCTGTGTTAAGATGGCAGTGGATGTGGATTACATCTGCAGGGTGGTGGGATGGGTAAGGAGTTGCTTACACAAGTCTTAGCAACAGGTCTGTATTCCAGGGGTGAGAATTGTTACCTGTTAAGACTTAAAGAGAAGCTGCTACCAAAGAGATGATCATCAGTTAACAAATGCCTCTTTTTAGTCTTCAGGGTTTTTTAATCAGTCACGCCTTTCTTAGCCAGGAATCAGTTTTTTTTCTGGAAATACTACATATATGCTTTGCTGTAAGATAATATTTTAATAACACTGTCGTTATTTCTCGTGAGCAGGAGACTCTGCAGCATCAGATGGACACGTTGCAGCAACACAACAAAGAAGCTATGGCAGCTTTTAAAAAACAGGTAGCAAAATAAGGCCTTCTAGGTTTGACTGTGAGATTTTTCTAATATGATGGCATCGTAGCAAGTTACCAGTTGGTGTGAAAATATTTTTCTGTTGCATGTAAAATGTTAAGAATAAACAGCTCAGAGAAATCATGTCCTTTTCTTTTTTCTGGGTACAGTATAATGCTTGTATTTTGACAGGTCTTCCCAGTAAAGCCACTCCTCCTGGGATTTTTCTTCTTTTCTTTTTTCGAAAAACTCCTAAAGAAAAAAACACTTCTTTTAATACTTTTCTTATTCTGTTTTGGTTTTTCTTTTATTTTCTCCTCTAAGATGGCATGACCTCTGCAAGGGTAGATTCATAAACCACGGTAAAAGATCTGCCACAGAACTCACTCTGGCCAACATGTGTCAGTCTTGCATTTTACTCTCCATAATATATAATGAGTAAATACTAAATGCTGAAAGAGCTTGCAGAGAACATAGGAACTGAAACTGTTGCACGTGGTGATGAAGAATTTATCACCAGTGCTGCATCTCAGTCCTGTCACACAAAAAAAGAAATTGGCAAGCAATTAATTTTTTGTCTTGAAAAAATAATTTGAGATTCACAGATCTCTGTTTGTGACTATAGTTTAAAAAAAATAAATCAGGAATTACACTATGCAGGGTAACATAACTACATTGTCTTGTCAAGCTGCATGAATAAAATTAATGTCATGTGTTGCATTGACTTTGTTTGTTTGTTTCTTTTTTTTT
Organism: Neopelma chrysocephalum; assembly: GCF_003984885.1. Taxonomy (NCBI): domain Eukaryota; kingdom Metazoa; phylum Chordata; class Aves; order Passeriformes; family Pipridae; genus Neopelma; species Neopelma chrysocephalum. Next base: position 2,454,852 of record NW_020897986.1, on the reverse strand, counting down.
TTCCTATGCCACTGATAATCAAGCTACAGGCAAGGATGTTTGCCATGGAAGAAGAAAAGGTACTCTGTAACTATTTGTTATTTGTCATCCAGAGAAGTGCATATGCAAATAATAATGCCATATAACTTACCAAACAAGTATAAACTAAGTAAATTGTAATTAAGTTATTTTTCTTGCTATGGCCTTTGCAAAAGGAATTTACTTCTGGGGGTTTTTTTGTTTGTTTATAGCCTATGGAACTTTACTCCTGAATTGTCACTTTAAAATTGGTTTATGCTAAAAATCAGTGGGGGAAAGAGTGTTCTTTGATATTTCTGTATTGAAGCTATACAATATTTACTTTATTTGGGGCTGGGGTTGGGACAAACTGTCTTTGGCCTTTCCAGGTACTAGTGAAAAATAACATTTCTAACTGGTTTAGGGAAGCCAGATTTTAATAGGGCTTTTCTTGATTTAGCTGAGCCGGTTTCATAAGAAACTTGAACTAAACTGAAGCAATATATACTTAACCTTGAATTTATGTGATTTTTCTTAACCACGTGAGTTTTTATACCGAGTTGAGTGCCTGTTTCCTCCTCTGAACGAAGGATTTGCATTTAGGGTACTAGGAGCCTGTTTCAAAGAGTGAAGTCAATGTGTGTGGATTCTATTGTTTCCCTCAAATTTCCCAGTAGTTAAGAGCAGATGAGTATCTGCACATTCCATAGCAACTTGCACAGAAATTTTCAAACTGGTCAAATGGTTGGAAAGTGTGTCAAAGTAAACTTTATTGTTCACTGCATTTATATTTTCTGGTTGAGTTATTTTCTTGGTCATATTTGGAGTTTCTTCTTGCTAAGACATTCTGTTTGCCCACACGTACCCACTTATTAGTCTCTGATTTGTGTTTTCAGTGGCAGCTACTGTTTCAGAATTAAATTGTATGCTGATTAATTTTTCCTTCTAAATACTTCCATTGAATTGAATAGTACTTTCAGTGCTTTATACCAAAGTAACTGAAAGAATAAATGAAGCTTTCATGTTTCAAGACAGAGTTGAAAGACCAATTTTTGCTCCAATTGAGATTGTATGTACTGTTAGTCATGTGGATGGTTTCAGGAGATTGCCCAGCCAGCAGTGTGTTGGCAATGTCTGGAACATGCAGGGCTGGTTGAATGGATGCATTTGTGTTCCCTGGTGTATTCTCTGAGATTTGATTCTGCTCTCCACTGGGTTGATTGCTGCCTGAGATTCTTATCTGATTTAATTCTACTGAAATCCTTTGACTTTGCTCACGTGCTCATTTTATATATGTGTGTGTGTGTATGAACACACATGTATTTTTATATTTGTATATATAAATATACAAACCGTACTTAGTGATTCTGTTGATAGCAGATTACACTTCAGTCTTTGTGGTTTGGAAAAACTGAGGGAGTTGTTTCTGTGAAGACCCTTCTACAGCAGATAAGAAAATGGATTTACCTGAAACTTTTCTTTTTATATTTAGTGTTTTTGTTCTAAATTAAAATAACTTATTAATTCTGCCTTTGTCAGGCTTGTCTCTCCAAGAACAGATAATTGTAAGACTTGCTGAGTATGGTCATAAGTGGTGAAAACATGCTATTGTGTTTACACTTTTCTTTGTATACCAACATATTTCTACAGTTTAAGATTATTTAGCTGAATTTTTCACCAATGACTTATTCTGTCATAGCAGAGTCCAATTTCATTTCTGTAACATTCTTTTTGATGAATTCTTAATGCAAATGCATTTATCCCACCCAAATCCTGAAGTACAGTTTTTTTGAAAGGGAAAATACCAACTTGCCGTAGAAACAAAAGAAAAAGAAATTGATGGACTGAAAGAAACATTAAAAGCATTTCAGGTAAGCTATTATTTTTGTTAAATAACTTTTATTTTTGGATTGCAAGTGTTTTGGGTTTAGTTTTCTTGCTAGTAAGAAAATAGTTGTTTTTAAGAGGGTCTTTAAGGCCTTCTCATCTAATCTTTCTAGGACATGTAGACATATGACACCTGACTAACACTGAGTTTCTGTTCTAATCTTCAGTGCCAAGACTACTCTAAGGTAGCCCCTTCCAACTAATGTTCTCTTCCTCCAGAAGAGCTGCAGACCCAAAGGTTCAAAGAGTGTGTGAAGTGGGCTTTCTTCTCGCTTCCACAGCCTTCCTGTTTCTTTCTATTCTTGTCACCTTACTTCTCACCTGTCTGGAGTCTCTGGTTTTGGCCTCCTGAACAGAAGTAAACACTCACTCTGGGCCTCCAACTTGCAGTGCTACCTGTGGGTTTGGGTATTTTCCTTTGTTTCACAGGGAGGTGTCTGTATTTACCACTTAATCCATGGTTTGAGACCAAAGCAGATATATTGAAAATGGATTATAAGCATTGTAATTCATTGCCAGATTTCAGGTATTACCAGGAACTAATTATTTTTCTACTGAAAACTGAGTGGGATAATAATGAATTCTATTGAAAACAAATTAGTTATAATGGATTATTACTGTGATTTTGCAACTTGCTTTGGTTCTTATCAACATTCTCTTGTGATGGGATGCATTTACATGGTATCAGATTGTTTATTTAATCATGTAGTTAGCACTGAATGTATCTTGGGAGCAAAAGAAATTAATTCCCAGGGTTGGCCTTCTGTACAGTGTCTGTAAGGATTTTGTTGCCTTGTTCAAACCTTGGCATAGCACAGATGATGTAGAATATCCCTCCATGGTCTGCTGAACGTAATATGTGGACAGCAGGAGGAATAAAAGATTCCACTGGCCTTTCTCTTGTAGGATAAACCAGAAATTTAAAAGAAGGTTAGCTTAAATGTTTAATGTTCACAGATCAAACATTTGTGTTACAGTATAGTTCATATCTAGGAAATTCTGCTGTGGCTTGAGGAAGCAGGAGGTCACAATGAACATGTGATCCCAGGAAAATTGTTTGGAGGAATTTTAAATTTGATTCTGTATTCCTCTTTATCCAGAGAGTCAGAATTCTACCTTAAAATGATGGTTCTCCTGTTTTTCCCTGGAAATAATGTTTTCTGCATAAGATTTGCACACACTGGGTTCTCTGACATGACTCTTTTTTTTTTTGCCTTTTACTCTTAAGTGTTGTTCAAATCAAAATACTCTGTCAATGGTGTATTAAAATAGTGTTAATGGCTTCTAATGTCAGCTGAATATTATTAAAGCATGTGAGATTGATACAATATCTCTTTATAGGCTACCATTCAGAATATCTAACTAGATGGTTTTGGGACTTTTTTTTCCAACAGGGAACAGACATATATTCCTGTAGGAGTTGAGGGAATACTTTAATTACTATCTCTGTTTTCTTCTTTCTAAGAGTCTAGTTTACAGAGTTTGGTCCATTTACACTTTATTTTTATACCTGTCAGAAAACACAAGGTTTTATGCATTTTTTCAAAACTCCTCTAGTAACAAATCAGTGTAAAGTGGTTTTACATAATTTAAATATTGAAGTGAAATTACGTAAAATGAATCTAATAATAGTGTCATCATTAATTCAAAACCAGTATTACTGTGTTGGATGGATTGGCAACAAATGCAATTGAATGTTAGGTATAACAATACCTAAATATGCAGGTTGTTGTCAGAAAAAATGTGAGTACAATTCATTGAATAACTCTCTTGTTTTACAGATTTCAAAATACACTTTACAAAAGAAACTGAATGAAATGGTAAGAAATTAATAAAAGTAAGAAAATAAGGAAGAATTTTTATGTAAAGAGAATGTCTGCTTAGAGCATAAATCAATGCTAACCAACTTTAATACTTAAATGATGTGTGATAATTATTACAAATAATGCAAGGCAGTGCCTCAGCTTCGAATGTGAAAAACTTACAAATGCGATGTTTTTTGGTTTTTATAGTGTGATAGCTACTGTTTAGCATGTGGCATTTTTTCTCATTGAATTAAAGTAGAATAGGTACATTTGTTCTCTTTATAGACCAAAGATTTTTTATAAATGCTGATTTGAATAATATAATTATATTTCTGATAAGACCTAGCATATTCATCTCAAAAAGTAATAGGTAATTCCAAGAAGTTTTTAGTTTTGTTTTTAAGAAAAAAATGCTCTTTTTCCTCTCACTCTTTTTTACTCCTCAGAATTACTTCTTAACATCAGTTCCCCTGAACAGTTTAGATTTCATCCAGTCCAGCTCACTCCCTTTGACACAGAGAATAAATTTATACGGAGTGACAGCATAGTTGCTCTGAACCCTGTTGTCTGTTTTAGGAAGTGAAAGAGTGAGCTGCAGAAACATTGCTAGGCTTGATTGAATAAATGCTGTGAAAATTCTGCTGCTGCTCAACTGGAAAGGATAAAGATAATATTGTCAGACCATTACAAACTGTGATTTTAATTAAGAAGCTCAAAAAACTAGAGTCCAGTTTAGCTTTAAGTACCATGACATTTGTACTGAAAGTCATCTTCAACGCTACAGTGGTTTTACACAAAATATGGTGAAATTGAATAATGTGCCCTCTGACCTGGGAGATAAGGCTACAAGTTAAAGATCAAAGGCAACATAAAATGTGGTTTGTCTTACTTCACTTTTAACTTGTATTTGTTCTTAAAATGCATCTGATCTAAAAACGTGTGAAAAATTTACAAAATTATTGGACTTACATTTAGGTCATTTCACATATTATCTTTCTTTCCTAACTTACAAGCTCAGTCTTCCATATGAGTGAGAAAATTTAAATGACAACACCTTTTCTGTAAGCTGGAAATGCATCTGTGTTGCTTAAACAAATATCTTCCTTTCTTATGTTTGGAAACTTTTCAATAATTTGAATTATTTGAATATTTTGAAAACATTGGTGTACCGTACCTTTGATACGGTATGGTAATTAAAAACACTATTGAGTGGGGCACAAGATACTAGAAATCCTGTTTTACGTGTAGCACTAAATGTAACATGTACAGTTTGGACTTATTTATGGGAAGATGCCCTGATATGAAATGATGCAAACAAAAAACCCACAAGGTAGACAGAAGTGAATTCTTCCCTGCAGCCCTATGCAATAGTGTGCTAATATGCTTTTAGACCAGGTCAAATTCTGCCAACTTTACTCCTTGAGTAGTTGCACTGAAAAAGATGAGTCAGAGTAGTAGGTGCCCATGTAGACTCTTGGTCATTGCAAATGGCAGGGTGTTTAAAAGTAAAACTGGTTGAAACTCCAAACCATTCATTTATTTGAGGTCCATTTCTATTTCAGTTTTAGCTTTGTTAGGGACAGATTGGATCGTGCCCTGGCTCGTGTTTTGAGAGTAAGCAGATGTGCTGTTCAGTTTATATCTGGCACCTTAGAAACCCTGCCAGGCAGCCAAGGAGCTTCTGTGCATGCTGGGAACTGAGCATGCCTTACTGATGGAGCATTTAATTCTGGTTTTGTTCCTTTAATTCTGTTCTTCTAGTCTAATATATGCAATGTTAATACTTCACATATACGCCATATTTTAGCATGCTATCCACTGAAGTTTATGTGAAAATTTAGTGCTGGTATAAATTTTACTATACATGCTATAATTTTGAAATAGTGGAAGGTTTTGTTTCGTTTGAAAGACTGCATAGAGACAAAGAAATAAAAGATTTCTTTTCCATCATCTGTCTTTATTTTGTTGTTTCCACAATGGAAGTGTTGGTTATTGCATGCTGTGTAGTGGCTTTGCACCTCACTACATATGGACAGTAGTGCTCGTGCAGTCAGGAGGCTGCAGGGTGGTTACTGCAAAGCCAGTTCTCTTGACAGAGGGCACTTGAGTGTGAGCTGTGTGTTGCATTCTTTAATTGCTGCTGAAATAAGGCCATAACTGCCCAGAAATGGCTGTGCTCAGGTTTTGGTTACCTGGCAGGTGATTCACTGTAGAATGCCAGAACTCTCTGCATGTAGCATCTGTTCTTGTCTTCCCTTGCAAACTCACGTTGGCTGATCCTGGGCATGTCTGAGAGAGTGAGCATTTGGAGTTGTTTGTCTTCTGCAGTACCTAAATCTTAAAAATATATATATATATGTTGTAGTGCTAAAATGTAAAAAAACCCCAAGAATGAGATTGAGGCTGGTGTTGACTGCTTTAGAAACCAAATCTGTGCAATTCCGAAGAGCAAATGTGGAGTGCAAGATCTCTATGTAGTCAATGGGGACAGTGCATCAGTATCAGTGAGTATAGCAGATGGGGTGAGTGAGTGCCTCTGTGCAGGACTGGTAACTAGTCCAGTTTCACTTGCTGACTGTGCTTGTACTGGTAAACTAAATGTGTGTGAAACCACTTAGTGAAGCTGCAATGAAATGGTCTAAGTTGAATAAACTCTATTACTCTTCAGAGAAGAGGAAAGGTGGATCTATATAACCCACGTTGTTCCCAGCAGACAGTCCCTCAACTCTGCTTGCATGAGTCCTACCTGACATAGGCCAACGTGTCTCAGGGATATTTTAACAGCAATACTGGCATTTCCTGAGAGCTCCCCTGCCACCACTTAGTTTTCTAATACAGATGTAGTTGCCAAATGAATGATAAAGTAATTACTGCAAAATGTGTAAAATATATGAATATATGAATGTATTAACTATATGAAACTTTAAAAGTTGGTTTGTTCTTAAAAATCTGTGATAGGAATGTTATTTTTATTTCCTTCCTGCATTTTTAGGAGTTTGCCTGTAATCATACTGTGTTGTTTAAAAACACAGTGAGAAGGCAGTGATATAGGATAAATTGTTTTTAAGTAGAAAAATGGTAGGAATTAAAGGATCTACTGTGGAAGAAAAATTCCTATTTCGAAGATTTACAATTGGTAACCCTTTGCATAATTTTCACATGATCTTGCCTTAGGTCTCCGTGCCACTACATCTCCTTTGTTTCTCTGACACTTTCACCTCCCAATTACCACCTTCTGCTTCACTGAGTACCTCTGACTAGTGACTCAATTTCCAGAATATCTTTGAGATATGAGCAATTCCCTCTTTGTGTTCCTCCAGTCACCTACTTGACCCTGAGCTATTTCTCTGGTCTAGTTCCACCAAGAAATCATTGTGCCTCAACAAACCATATGGCCACAATCAATTCCACTCCCCATCCCAGCTTATCTTTATTACTAGTGGAGGGCAGGGCAATAATTCCTGTTCTTGCAGTATCAGACGTTAGGAAGAGGAACCAAGATTCTGTGGGTCTTACTCCAGCTCCAGGGTCATCCCCTCCCTATCCTGCAGTGTCTCCTGATGTTTCTTGCTTGTCTTCTATGGAAAATATTTTATGACCTTTTCACTGTGAGCAGAGGAATCATATACTCAGGCTTTTATTTTATAGTGCACTAAGCCTAGAGAGCAGCCTGCCATCAAAAATCATATTTAGGCAAGTGGTGAGCTCTTAATAAAACTCTTGCAGAGAGGGCAGGCCAGTTCCTTTTTTTTTTTTCCCTGGAAAGAGCCCTGTGAAATAGCAAAGCATATTTCTACTTTTTGAGAGAGGAGGAGGGAGCATTAACACTGTCTTGCTGACTTAAGAAATAAATTGGGATAACACTAAGAAAAAATCCATATTAAAAAAGTGCAAACCCCCTCAGATCTTGCCACAAGTCTCAAATCAGTGATGCCTCCTGTTCCTCAGTCTCTTAGAATAAATACACCTGAGGGACTATCAGGAAAAACAAAGAAAATTTTTCCCTTTAATTTTTCTGTTATAAAATCCCCCTCCTGGCATTACTTAAGCACAGTTCTTCAACAGTTAACTTCTGATTAGGGAAAAGAGAAAGTATATGAACATTCTCAACCTACATTCCTTGCAGTGATTCTGTAAGTGGTGGTGTTTCTTTACCAGTGCTTCCATTATGACTTTCCATTTGCTGTAGTGTGTTTAATTTCATACCTTATAAAACATGAGAAATTTGTATTGTATATCCTGTTTTGCTGGCCTTATGGTGGTCATTTCTTTTGATTACTCTCAGCTTTTATTATCCTCTGATGCTTGGACATGTATTGCATTTGTTACTGTATGGAAATGGAGCCTTGCATAACCCAACCAGACTGGGCCAGATGCATCCTTGTGTAACCTGGATTTACACACAGGGATGAATTTGGCCCAAGTCATTTTAATTGCTGTGTTGCTTTAGTGTAGATTAGAAATGCATTAGATATCTAAATAAATGGTTATCCTTTCTGAGAAATTAATTTAACCCATTCTCCTCAGAAAAAATTAATTTTAAAACTGACCAAATAGTACCTACAAAGCCATTAACGAAAAAACAATACAAAGAGGAACACAAAAAATTTGGTACATGGGAAAGAAAGGATAACAAATAGCTTTAAAAAAATCATTGGCATGTGTCACTGAATAGTTTCCTGTGAATATGTATTTTCAATTGCCCCTCACAAAATGAGAGATTGGTAAAAGTCAGTAAATACATTTTAATGAATTACCATGTGGGTTTCATTGTGGTAAAATATTACTTGGGCCAACATGTCAATAGAAGTAAAAAGAAAGTGTTAGATATTTATGAAAGTAGTTAGAAACTTCCCTACTGATACATGATCTTAAAGTAGAAGCGAATTAATCATATTTCAAGATACTAGAACTGCTAATTGACACTGAGGAATTAATAATTACTTATTAAAATGTTACTTATATTTTCCTAGGAAGCATAGGCTATTAATCTGCATTAGTTTCACTAATCTAAATCAGTCACCACTACTACAGAATTGCTTGATGCACTTCTGATTTTTAGCAAGCGTGTTGAAATTCTTTTATTTAGGTGTCAGGTACCCAAACTGTCTCCTAATTGTTCTTGGGCTGTGTCATTTTTGACAGTCCCAGAACTGGAATGGGTGAGGCTCTCAGGTGTCTCCGGAGGTGGCTCCAAGCAGGGTCAGCTGGAGCTGGTGGCACAGAGCCTTGTCCACAGAGAGAGGCTGCCTGTGCAGCCTGCTCCAGTGTTTGACCACCCTCACAAGAGATGGTTTTCCCCTCAAGTGCAATTTCCTGTCTTTCACTTCATGTCCATGAGCACCACTGAAAGGAGTCTGGCTGTGATTCCTTCATTCCTTGCACACACACACCCCTCCTCTACATACACATTCACCAGATCCCCCCCCCCCGAGTCCCCTCCTCTCCAGGCTGAACAGTCACAGCTCCCTCAGCCTCTCCTCCCGTCTCAGGTGCTCAAAGCCCTTGATTACCATATTTGCAAGTACCATCTTGAAAGTACCCTGTACTTTGAACAGTGCCCTTCTTGGTAAAAAACCTGTTTGGGTGTTCATTGCAGTATAGCCTAAAACGTTGTCATTGTTGATTAAAAGCATGTTATGCTGGAAAGCGTTTCAGAGCATGAAAGGAAGACAGTGCTTTTACTAATGGCTTTTCAAATGTGGCTTTGAAGAATGGCTTGCTTCTGTTGTGTAACAGGAGACCACAAACGTCCATAGGCCTTATTTTCACCATGAGTACACTGGCACTGATGCCAAAGTTCAAGGAGCTTGTTTTCTTACCTGTCTTCAGCCACTTACTAGTTTGTGCCCTGGACTCCTCTGTGAAGTTGCTTGGACAGTGGGTTGTGGGGAAAACTTGGGATCAGGATTTGAAAGCAGTTTGTACAGTTCTGCAGGCATTTACATGGAGGTTCTTCAAAATATAAGGGACAACATATGAAAATATGTAAAAGTATTTTTGATAATCTAACACACAGGTGAAGGTCTTCCTGCTCTCTGAAAATGGGAACTGATCACTAGCTATGAAATAAACCACTGAGATATTCCAGGAATGATTTTGCATTTATGCTGTTCCATTCAAAAGCATTTGAAGAGCTACTTACTGTCAGTAAATGTGTGCTTCATTTCTGTTCCCAACAGGATCAGAAATTACAGATGCACTTGACAGCGAAAGAGGAGCATCATAAGAAACTGAATGAAGTCGAGAGGTGTTATGCTACTATTGCATCTCAGTTTGGAATCATAAAGGGGGTCCATGCAAAACTAGAGCACAGTGGTATGTATGTCTTAAATGTCCTCCTGAATTTGATTTTTCTGTGTTTTGACAGCACTGAGTTGGAGACACCTGACAACTCAAAAAAATAGCAGCTGCCCTGGGCCGAGTGCTGCTCTTTGCTGATGCACCACTACAGTTGTGTGTGTGACCACACAGGAAATGATACTGAGGAACTGATTTGTGATCAGAACAATCCAGCAGTAGATCCATTCCTTTCCAAAAAAAAAACCCCAGAATAAACCCAATCAAAAAACACAAAAAAGCAGCTTAATTTGGGCCAACTTCCTGTTGCCATTCAGCATAATCAGCTTAAAGCAGTTGTACCAGCTCAAATGAGGGGATGAAAGTAAAGGAATTAGCAAAGAGGGGAAAATGAATGCTTTTTAAATGTAGGTTTAATGTTGGAAAATGGATGAAAACCATTAATGAAATAATAAAAATTATTTTCTTGTACAGAAATACAAAATCTTAAACCAGTTCAATAAATAAATAGGGTGTTATGAATAATTTTGTGCAGTTATCATTGTTATGTAGATTCTTGCTATATGTCTATTCAAGCTTTATAAATCTATAGCACATCCCCATTCATGTGCTGAAACATAACAAAATTATTTGTGAAACTACTAGCAGACAAAAATACTATTCCACACACTTTTATTTTCTATAAATATTTAATTTTTATCTGTCAAATAATTACTCGGATAACCAGGTAATAAAAATACCTCATTGAAATGAAGTTTTGTATGTGTTAGTTTGAGAGAGAGATCCTTGTTTCTCATAGCAAAGTGATAAATTTCCATGCAAACATCACAGTGTATGTTTAGAATATAGACTTTTGTATTGTTTCATGTGCCTGGAGTTTTCATTCATGTAAACACATACACGGGACATAAATAAAAATAGGTGTTATTAAGGAAAAGAAGAAGTAGTTGTGTCACTGAAAACAGAACCAACCAACAATAAAAACAACAAAAAACCCAATCAATCAAACAAAAAAACCCCATCCAGATCACCAAAAAACTTTTGAAATACTGAGTCTTACTAAATTTTTAGTTTCTGCCTGAAACAAAAATTTTATTTTCGGTTCTAGTTTGAATAAACTGGTGACATATTCTGTGTATATTTGTGATATTTCAGTACCTCCAGTTATTTTTTGCATTCAATTTTTTATGAGGTTAATTTTTAATATTAAAAACATATAAAGGTAAAATATTGCTGTGTTTTGCTTTTATTTACATTGGACAGGGGTTTACTGTTATATCAAATACAAAAGTCTTTTTGCAATTTCTTGGAAAGATAACAATTACTCTCAGTACTTATTACATTTGAATGATTAAAAAAACCTTTTTTTTTTGCCATGTTTCTCCTTATATTTATCAATAATTGCAAAATGAACTTCTAGAAAAGATTAAGTGGGTTACTAACTGCTTCTGTTCAAAGAGCCAATATCTTCAGCAGTTTGACTCTAGTGTATCTTTACTGCAGAGAATTCAATGTGCATGGCAGTGTGTGAGATGTGCAATAGGCACGTAGGTGACCTGTAAATCCTGAGCAAGAGACTGCCCTCAGTGGGAAGGTCAGGCAGGAAGGGTAGGAACAATTTTGTGCAAATGGTTTAAATTTATAAACTGCTTGTTCTTTATCTGCCCTATTAAAGCAATATGTAGGGACAAAAGGCAGTGGAAATCGATGTGTTATAGTGCTGTAGAGGGAAAATACAGGAATTGGTAATAAATCCAGACCTTTATTGGCTAACCAATGTCCCACTATTAGTACTTTAAAGCAAGAGAGTGAGCACATGACTCTTGTTGAAGGATAGGAGAGAGTTTTACCAATTTTTGCTGGTTTGTATTTGTGGGGGCTTTTCCCAAGCTGTATCAGAAGATAGCTGTTACATTCTTCAGTATTTTAATTTTTTAAGCATGTATTCTCACACAAAACTGCAAAATTGCTTCTTGTATTGTAAGGCTGATGTCCATCTTCCCCCACGATGGGCCATCTTTAGCAGAAAAGGGAAGGACTTTCTAGGTGTGATGGAGTGTGCAGAGCTCCTGTATTCAAGTGTGGTGCCAGAAGAAAAAGGATTAGGAGTGAATGAAGAGGAATCAGAAAATAGAAAATGCTAAAGAGACACCTCAGAGGATGAAAATACTAAGATTGAATAGAGGTGACTGAGAAAGTACAGGGGCCAGTGAATATCTTCAGTTTTTCGTTGTGGAATTTCAAGCAATTTCCCAGTGATATCTTGGCTTGTATAAAGTCTAAGAGAAAATTCCCTTCCCTTTCAGAAGAGACAGAGTTTAGAGTTTTCTGCTGCATTATCCCCTGCTGTTTGCTGGCTTCCATGGCCTACATGCATATAACTGTGTACATCTGTTAACTCAATTATTTGTATGTTCTGTCCATTATGGTCCATTATGTTCTATGTTCTTCTGAAAATAATTAAAATCATCAGAAAATTACAAGCAAACCCTTGGTTAAAAAAAACAAAACTAGGATTCAAAGTTCATGGACAAGTGATCCTAAAAAAATGTCATCAAGTTACACTAAAAATTAAATTACAATTAAACCCAAAAAAGGCAAACCAACATACAGAAGAGTCTTCTCTCGTTGTTTGAGGTACAGAACAACTGGTACCACCTGGTGTAATCCTCCAGTATTGTATCACACTACACAGAAAAAGTAAATGAATCATATTTTCAGTTTTAGTCTCCCTTCCACGAAGATGTTTAGTTATTTTATGAATTATATATGCGTACGTTGCAGTTATAAATCAAATATTGATACAAGTCTTTATTAACATGCTTTAACTTTTGTTTGAAGTGCAGGAAGCCATACAGCACAATAAGAAACTGACAGCAGTGAATGAAAGACAAGAGACTGAAATAAGCAATCTGAAGGAAGTAAGTATGGGATGCATTTCTGAAAGTAGAAACGGGATTCTCTGGGACTTGCAAAAGCCTCTGCAGTATTAATGGAAGTAGTGGACAAGCAGCAGAACAGGTTTTCATTCTGTGACATGGCTAAATTAGTCTCATGCTTCCACAGATACTTCACTGAAAATTGGAGCAGCTCTGAATAATTTCTGTAACTTGGGAATTTTTATTTACCTCTACAGCATCCTGCTTGTTTCTTGCTAATTATTAATGACCTTTCTTCTTCCTGTGCTGTGTTGTCATTGCTTCTCCCATCTGATGTGGAAAGGTGTTTCCAGTCTAGTCAGAGATGATAAAATGTGTGAGTGAATCTCTGACAGAAGTGGGAGAGTTTTGTGACAGGCAGCTGAGCCATTGGATTATAGTCACTTTATTTACAAAGAGGTTGTCTGGCCACTGAGCTCTTTTCTCTCTGCATCTCTTCAGAAGGTATTGTTTGTCAGGTACATTTTTGAGCTACACTGTTGAACATATGTGACAGTGGGAAGGATAAAGTTCTCTTTTCCCTTTGAACTGTTCCCTAAGGGCTGACAGGAGAAGAACCAAAGGACCCTCTTAAGTCAGACTTATTCTGTACACTCAGTATCTTATCCCAACACATCTTTTTTATATCTCCTCATCTTTCTATTTCCCTCTTCTTTTAATTTTTTTTTCTCCCTTAAATTCTCTAATGATTTAGACATGATTGTCTTGGCTTCTTGGTCTCATGTTAATTCCAAGTTTCCAGATGAATGCTTTGAACTACCATGGAATATTTGTAAAGATTGTAATTATTTTGGAAAACAAAAAGGGTCAGGGGAAGAAGATAATTTGTACACGAGGAACAGGGAGTATATACATTTTATATTTATGTTTATATCTATATTGATCAAAAATGGATGCTTACCTGCCACTGCCTGTCTTTCCCTGAAAAATGGGATTTGAAGTTACAGAAGTATTTGAACAGTCTCCCTGAATCTAGTGCTGGTTTTTCTTCTTAAGAGCATGCAGCCTCTTGTTGTTAAGGTTCTTTGGAGTTTGATACCTTTAAAAGCCTGACTTAAAATTTGACTTTATCTTGAAATATAAACAGTTTGAGATTTTTTTCATTTGTTTCATTCCTACCTTCTTTAGTGCTTTACTTAATTTTTATATTTATTACATGGAGAGATTCTAGCTACATTAAAAATTAGTGAGGAACTGAATCTAGATTCACTTAGTTACATACTAGAATATAACATGCCAAATCTCAGTATCAAAAAGATCAAGTTTTGAAGTGATGGATCTCAAAATTTCAGAACTCTTACCATCATAAAAGCAGACTGAGAAACACAATGATAGTAAAGCAAAACACTGGAAAAATTCTCAGATTAATTTCTAAATCACAATTAGGCTTTGTGGAATTTAAAAACGTTTATTTAGCTACATAATTCAAATGATAGGTTATGTATAAAAGCTATATATATTTATATGAAATATTAGATGGGTGGAAGAGCAACAGAAAAATATTGGAAGGTGTCAATGGCACAACTTTGTGTGCATTGGGTGCACTTCAACTGTGCAATTCCTTTAAAGAAGGATAAATAATTTGTATGTGACAAAAAGAGGGACATTCATCTCAAATGCAGCATATCTTTATTGTAATATATTGTATATAAAAAAATGTAGGCATTTTAGAAATATTTAAGCATCACAGTAAATTGGATCTGTTGCTTTTGGTAAGAAACCAAGACTAATGAATTACTTAGCATTCTCTGAGGGTAAGTAATTTGAGAGATAAGAAAATAGAAATGTTTAAGAAAATTTTACGTAGTGAAATTTGTGACTAACATAGGTGTGAGAAACTGATAGTGATTTATGTACTCCAACAATTAAACATATTGCTTGATCCACTCTTTTTTCAACTGTACTCTTGATTCTTAAGGTCATGGGTAATGAATTTTAAATAAAATACTGTTAGATAAGCAGAAGAAGGGGCCAACTGAAACTTAATCTGGCTGCTTCAGTTCACCAGGAAATGCCTTAATTTCTGTTATTTCTGAATTTCTTATTGTTTTTTTAGTATTTGATCATCCTGTTCTGAACAATCTGAACTGGACTATTTAGAAAAGTTTGGAAAAGGGATTAGCAGGCTATTTTCACTTGCTACATAGCTGAAAGAAGTCCTGATATCTACAGCACAAGTTGGGACAACTTCTAAAGCTGTTTTTATCTGCCTTGGAGACTTGACTGAACTCTAACAGCTCTGACAACTTATGGGTTCAAACTTCTTTCCTCTGCAGCCTCAGTGCTGGAGCAGGAATGACTGTCCATAGTACTAAAATCTTAATTTGGTTGTCAGCTCTTATCACAGCCATTACTTTGACTCAGACCAGGATGATCTCACAGGTTTGTTCTTAGTGGGAATATGAAGTTAGTGAATGCAATTCAACATTTATGGATAAAAAGCCCCTAATCTCCAATATAATGAAATTGCATGTTTGTTATGGGTGGTGTTAAATATGTACAACAGTAAACTTGGGTGAAGTTGCAGTCTACTCTGCACAGCTTTAGTCTTCTGGGAATTCAGGAAAGAAATGTTATTTGGAGAGGTTGTATTTGTCTCTTGACATTACCAGCTTCAATTCCAGTTCCTAAATTTTAATGTAATGGACTGTGGCAAAATTTCCTTTTAGGTAGCAGTTGCTTTCGGATTTGAACATTTTGATATTCAATGTGGTAGGATTCTTTTCAACCACTGTGGAAATGCTTGCATTGAAATCTGGCCAAGAAAAAGGTTTTTTTCATTATGCTTCTAAAAAAAACAACTAATGCTGCTCGAGACCCAAAAGATGACAAAAGAGTAGCACCAATCTAGGAAGAGAGCAAAAAGATGTAGTTATAATTTTGGGAGAGTTAAAGGTTGCATGAAGTGTCAGCGTAGTCTTGGGAAGTGGTTACATCTGCCTGCCCTGGCTGCTTTTCCAGTCCTTTTCAATCTGGAAAATGTATTTATGAGCCTTGAGGTAGTGTAGAATTAAAATTTTGTATTGATCAAAACTTCATTTGACAAAAAATAAAAAAGGTGGAAGTTTTAGCTTAGATCAGCATGCAATAGGAAAACAGGTTTAAGGTGCAGACAGGGTTTTTGTGACACTCTTGACTTAGGCTGGCATGAAGTGTTTTTGAAGCCATGTCCCTCAGCGTGTGCTTCTGGGAACACATCAAAGGAATGGGCTTAAAGCCTTGTCATTCTTTCTTGGCACACCTCGAAAACTGATAAAATATGTTCCACGGTCAATTTAATTGATATGTTTTTGAACACTACCAGTAACTTTAATAATAAGAGAAATCTACTAGAATAAAGCAGAAACTCTGAGGGTGAAATTTTAAGAAAATATATGTAAGAATGTATGTATGTATAAAATTATTTTATATTATTTTTACAGCTACACAGCTGTGATTTAACTCACTGTGGAAAACTTTGCCATTGCTTTTGGTGGTCGCATTTGTGTTGGTTTTTTGGGAGTTTGTGTTGGGTTTTGGTTGTTAGTTGGTTTTGGCTTTTCCTGCCTACAGCTTTGTATTAGCAAGTCTGGGTTTGATTCCGGATGGATTGTACACATCCACCTGCTAATTACAAAGAAGAAAATCCAGTCATCTTTTCTACCTCAAGGGCATGACTTACTTCGTGTGACTCGTTCTTTCCCCATGTCAAAATAAGTAGTAAGATTTTTCTCCGCACTGGAAAGCCTGAGGTTTGGAAAATACATGGCACCATATCCATGGGAGGCTTTTGCACCTGCTTGTGTGGCCACAGCCTGTCAGGTGTGTTCTCTAGCCCATTAATCCAGTTCTCTGTGCAGATTGGCACAGGGCATATTTTCACTTGGACAAAGTTAAAACTGCTCACACCTTCTGCCACTTAACTGCAGGAACTCTCCTTGCATATTTCTTTACAGAGCCTTCTAGTAAAAACAGTACAACTAATGCATGTTTTTATTGTAAAAAATGGGAAAAAACCTTACCAGCTTACAGAACATCGTAATTTTAAAGCATTGCTGTCTTTGGGTTTTGTAATTGATTCTGCAATTGCACTTAGTAGTTACTAGATAATTTTAGATTTATTTATGGCTAAAATACATGAAAAATTAAGCCTCTAGCAAAAAAAAAAGAATTGATTTATTTAAAAGTAGTACCTATACTTGTATTTTCCATAAAACTTTGTGAATTTCAGCTACAACATAATCTTTCCTTCTTCTTTTGTGCTGTTCTATGATTTTGTCCAGAACAGTCAAAACCGTTGGTGTGTGATAATTCTGTCTGTGATAACTGGAATTCCAGTTTTGTGAAGAAAAGTTAAACAGACCAAACTTTGGTTGTTAGATAAAACTATTGCCATTCTGAATGCTTGGTTCACCACTGTGGCATCATGAAGAATTCTTGATACTATCTGTGAGCAGCATTCATAACCTCTGCTGTTTGTCTGAGTGAACGTCAGAGCACTCAAGGAGAGAGAGATATTAAACAGACTACCTTGTACCAGAATGGGAGGGGTGGGGGAGAACAGGGCACAATATTTATGGCTCCAGGAACTATAAGTTGTAATTTAATGAGATCAAAGCATTTGCTGTTTATTTGCTGCACTAGGAGCTTGGAATAAACTGGTTACGAAACAGATACCAAAAAGAAAAAAAAAAGGATATTTAAAAGAGCACAAAGACTATAAAATCAAAGGCATCATGTTATAGAAGCTTCTAATATAAAATTAATTTAGCATTCTCCTGAGAGTAAGTAATTAATGTTTCAGGAAAAGCAAAGATCCTTCAAATTTATAGCCAGTTCCTGTTTTTACCAGATAATCACTGTTCTTCCTTTTCCCCTCCTCATTCCCAGGAACATGCACAGTAGTTATAATAGTGCTTTATTCCTATTGTATATCTCAGTGTAGGAGGTTTTACCAATACCAACTCAATGTCCACCTCTGATATACTTATTGGAAGAGAAAATAACAAAATGATGAAGTAAATACTTCAAACAGAGTAAAATCAGCACAATAACGTTTTACCTCTGAAAATAAACTTTTAGTCACCTGTGACGAGTTTAAAGTTTAGCAAGTCAGTCTTACAAATTTCGGTACCTCCAACTTATTCTGTTGTTTCCACGCATTATTGAAAAGTAGAGCCTGAACTCAGGATACTTTAAAAGATTTGTCTGTGTTTTGAATTGCAATGCCTATACTGGACGAACTATTTATATGTGTTTCCTGTGTTAAGGAACTGAAGAAAGTAACTACAGACTTGATAAGGTCCAAGGTCACATCTCAGTACAGGGTGGGAGAAGAAAACATCAATCTTGCAGCGAAGGAAAAACAGTTTCAAGAACTGCAGCAAAAAATCAGAATGGTATTTTGGAATTTAAACAAGTTAAATTTTTGGTGATTATTTTCTGGAAGTTATCTCTGATGTACAGATCAGTGACTCCTTTCTATTAACTCCATATACAATGCAATGAAACTATTTCCAGCACAACCTTTTCTAGGGAAGTAAATATTCTATGAATATTGGTATCATTTCATATTAAAAAAAAATGGGTAAGAAGACATTTCAGGATAATTCAATTTCTTTAAATAGCCTCATGATGATTCACTATTTCACATTAATACAATATTACTAAGGAAAATTGTCACTAATTTTAAATGCCTTTTACTGTTCTTCATGCTCCTTTTTTTTTTAAGGAGACTGCAGTTAGTAAAAAAATTCAAGAAGAAAACACTCACATTAAAGAAGAAAAGCTGGTGAGTTAATGCAGCTTTGCTACTTTAAATAACTTAAGAACTCTGAGTGCTATATTTCATGTTTAAGTTTCTTAAATTATTATACTAAGCTACAAAAATTAGTTAAATTCACTTGTTTGCTCTTCAGGAATATTTTAATAGTAGCATAAGTGGGATTTTACTGCTCAGATTTTAGAACGAGTATTACCAGAACAAAGTCTATTGTTTGACACTTTATTTCATTTCAAGTCTTAAATTTTTGGTTTTGAGTTCAGGTGGGAGAAACTTGGTATTCCCATGAAACAGTTGTCTCCATGTCAGCTCAGTACAGATAAGCAGAAAGGCTGGTGTAACATGCTTGTTGTTCTGCTTTCTGGTGGTCAACAGTTTATTATTTACCTTATTATTTATTATAATAATGGTTGAAATTGGTGTTGAAACCAGGTAAAATTGGAATGATTTGTCAATTGTATGCAAAGGAAATGATGTTCCATTCATACAGAACATAAACATTTTGACTGTAAAATGACATCTACACTTGCCTGAACAGAGTTAAGACTCTCTTCTGTTCCTAACTCAGGTATGTTCCAGAGCAAATCCTGGTATTCAAACCAAGGTATATGGAGTCAAGTATCAGGCATAGCAAAAAAACCTTTGTTCCCTCCAACAACAGCATAATACACTGCTTTGCAGAATATTAAGGCTAAAAAGGGTGGTTGTTTTTTTTTTTTCTTTTCTTGGGCAGATGCAGAGTTTTCACTCTGCAGGGAACATGTCAGAGAAGTGTCTCATTCTTGTTCTCAGGGAAGGACAAAAGCAGTAGCTTGCAACAACATTGGAGGCTCATCCAGCAGCACTCTTCCAGTCTGTAAAACCCTGTTTTTTTAAAAAAAAACACTTGCCAATAAACACAGGGAAAAAAAATGAGAGACCAGTTGAGGCCTCATTACTCTCACAGCCCTGAATGCACTAAAAGCATTTCTGTGGAGATGCACGTAGCATAATTCACATGCATATTTGATATGTGTTATCTAAGAGAAGGACTCTGCTTTGTGTCTCTGTTTTGTTCGGTGTGATTTGCTGGGGTTGGTTTGGTAGGTTAGTTTTAACATATGGAGGAGTTTGGTATGAGTCTGGGGAGGGCTCTAGTGTAGAGATACACTCTGTGTTTTCTCCAAGAGCTTGGGTTAGAAGACATGGGTTTCTGTGTTATGGAGCACTAATAATTCACCATCTGGATCAGCTGAAACGTTGGCTTCGGTGGTTCTTGGACTGAGGCTGGAAATGCTGTCTAAATTGTAGCTGATTTGCACTGAACTGTATGCAGAGAAGCAATCTGGTCTAGTTGGGTGAACACTGGACTAGATTTAAAAATCACGGCCAACTCTGCTACCGACCTGTCAGATGACACTCCACAGCTCTGCAGTTCAGTTTTCTAGATGTACAATTAAAGCAAAAATTAAGTAAGGTTCAGTGCAAAAATATTTGTTTCTGCATAAGAGTGTACATGCATGAAAAACAATGAGTACACTCAAAATAATGATTTTTTTTTTTAGTAGACAGCTGTTTCTATGTATCCCATAGAACCAAAAATAGAGTAATTTGAAAGCACTTGGCAAGTATATGAAAGTGTTTGTTTTAATATGTTGCTCTCGAAGTATTTTGAAGCCACTGAGCACATTCAAGACTGCCTTCTGTCTGAAACTCAGTGTTTTTTCCTGTGCAGGTCTTCTTTTAGCAACTGCTGTAACTGTTCTTTAGGGAGTAGAGATTGCCTTGCCTGGATCATTCACTCTGCCTTTGAAACTTTGGGAATGTGTTCTGTAGTGTTTAATACAAAATGACTCCCCCTCTCAGTTTTCAGCTAACTGCAGCAAACTTAACAGCAGCACCCCTGGGTTTGTAAATGCATGGCACTTTAATCAACTCGTTATAGGTGGCTCTTTTTTTAGAATTCACTCTTCATGAAGTAACAATATACCTTCTTGAGGAAGGTACCACAAAAGTTCACATAGTGACAGCAAAATCTGATATACTTGCACCGTATGATGCAAGGCTAATATGTGATAGTTCACATCTATTAGGGTTTAATTCAGGAGATACAGAATAATGTCACATAAGGGTAATCCATTAATGGAGTCATTTCTTTGGGATTTTCCATATTTTTCACAACTGTGATATGGTAACATAAAATTACTCTGTCCTGAATCGAACTCATAGTGGGGTTGGATTTGATATATTTTATTCAGATTTGCACTGAAGTGTGTTCAAAGTATTAGTGGATTTCATTTTAATTATAAGAAAATTCTCTGAAAAAGAGTGAGTTATCATAAGTCATAATAATGTTGTCTTCTCCAAGGCAAAAGACCAGAAAAACTAGGCGTTGTTCTGATTTCTCCCTACAAACTCTTCCCCAGTGCTGATTTTTGGAGTATTTTTTTTTATATGCCTGATTTTGTAAACACTGACAAAACCAAAAAATAATCTAAAAGACATACGTTAACGTTTAAACTGTAGAAACAAAAATCTTAATGTATCCTCTTCTGTTTGTATTACCAAGGAAATTCTCAGCTCCCTCCAGTGTGTGCAGGAGCTCCTTCAGCGAATAACCCAAACCAATGCCAGAATGGAAAGTGAATTAAATGCACTGAAAGAGGAATATCAGGTCAGATTTTTCTTGATTAGACAAGCTGCTACTATCTTTTGTGTAATTTTTAAGTTCAGGGCTGTTAAAGACATCTGTGTGCTTTTCAGAACTTTTGACCTCACTTCCACTGCTCCCTCAGCTCCTTAACTGTCAGCATGAACCTTGAAGCACAGGCTGTGGTTTCCCTCTTTTACTTCTCTCCCAAAAGTAAATCATGGTTGCCATTCTTAGCAGCCATTTCTGGAGGGTAAAACCAAAACATCTTTGGGCTTGCTTTCAAGTATTTTGAAATCAAATTATTTTATGACTTTTTTTCCTTGTAATTTGCGTATTGGTATAAATTTCTGGAAAACACTTCAAATTTCAGATCTTCAGTCATAGCTAGTGCTTGCCCTCAGTTTTATTAGAGCAGAGGGCCTAAGAAAGAGAATATCCTTGGCCCTTTCTTGCTGTGCTGTCTGGTGTCATATTTATTCTAGAGGTGGTAAAGGGGTCACATGGAGAGTGTGTAGTTCCAGCACTCCTTAGTTCCTCTTTCAGCACATAAAAGTAGCTCAGAACAGTTTGGATTCTACATTTCAACACCAGCTTGGCCCACAGTGCACTAAAGATTAAGGTCATATCTGTTCCCACCAGATGTGCCATGCAGAGTTCAGGTACAACCATTAATTGGTCTGTTAATAGTTATTATCTAGTATTTGTCCGTGCATGACCACAACTATTCCATTCTTTGGCCTGTGAGGCCAAGGTTTTGAACTAAGATAGTTAATTTCAAATAAAACTTCCAGTGTGCATGTATACTTTTGTTTCAAAGTAAATGCTTCTATGGTAATTTTAAATAAGATTAACTTCCCATAAGTCTTACTTTGATTTTTAATAGTTGTAAGTATTTTGCCTTATGCCACAAATGTAGCACTTTTGCATTTTGATTAAACAAGTGAGGTTAAAGGTGAGCTATGTTCTCCATCAGAAACTAGCTAAAATTTCTCTAGGAATTAAAAGATTAATTGAACAGTCCCTTGGCTGTAGAATTGCCTAAAGCAGCAGGATTTTCTGTAACTTCTCTTATTTATATGTTGGGTCCAGTGAAACAACTGGATTCCTTGCTGTTCATACAATACTGTTTTCTGTTAGAGTAAGAAGGTAATGTGCTTTTTATTTTTTAAGATCATTGAAATTACTTTGTAAATTAAACCAGCAGCTCAAGATAATTTAACTGGTATATAACCTTACTGATGATGACTTTCATAATATGGGAGCCCTTTAGAATCTTTGTGTCAGCATTACTGAACAGCAGGTGTACTCTAAAAGTGCTTTTTTTCTGATAGTATTTCAGAGCTATTGTTTCCCATCTCAGATAAAGTTTATAGTGTGCCTTAAAGCTCCAGCTAAAACTGTAAATGGTATCTGTGAATCTTCCCTTTGAAGACTGCACATAAATGTCTACAAGTATAGCTTGTATTCTTCTTGTTAAGGTATGAATTGAGTGCAAGTCTCTGTTGTGCAGCCTGTTCAGGCCAAAAATTGATATCTGATTGTGACTTTACTAATTCTGATTAGAGACCCTGCTTTGGTTTGGGTCTGTTTATTTTAGATTGGGGAGTTATTACTGTTTCCTGCTGTTCCAACTACAGCACAAACCATTGCTAATCACCAAAGCTTCAGTGCAGCCTTCAAAGGTAATTTCTTGCAGGCATAAGTACTTTAGATGAAATTGGTGTTACAAGGCATGGATAACTAATAAGAGGCTCTTGGTTTGATGCTTAGTTTGATGTAAATATTCCTTCTTAGGCTCCACTGTGTCACTTAAGTTCAGCCAAGATTTGATCCCAGCTGAGTTTTGTGAGATGATTCTGTGCATTCTCAAATTCAAGACGTTCTCACTTGAGAATGGGAATTAAAGGATTCATAACATTTATAAGAGCACATATGAGTGATAAGCTTTCATGAGAACACATCTGAAGACATAAAAGTGGCTAGATATTTTAATAGAATTTTTTTTTGTAAACCTGATAAATACATGCATAAAATGCAGTGATTCCCTTAAACAGCATGATGTAAATCCAGTGTGATATTAAAAGTGAATGTGACAGGTTCTTGTTCCTTCCAGATGAACTCATGGGATTGTTTTGATTTATCAGAAGTGTCTGTCTTTCAGTTAAAACAGTGGTCACAAAATATTGTTGCTTTTTTTATAGCTACTTGTTTGGCTGACAGTTTGATACAATTACCAGGATATTCCAGGGAATGAGACAAAGTTAGCATCTTATTTTGCACTGTCATTTTTTTAAAACATCGAATGGAACTTAAAAAATAGGGAGCTGAATATATAACTTGAACGTCTATGCACTGTCATTCCAATTTGGGAACTATTGATTTCATCTGTATTGATTCTAGAGCCTCAATATGATAAATGGGATCTAAAGCTTATGTGCTGTTCTTGTGCTCTGTTCCACTTCCTGTCAAATTTGTGGGCCTTGCTCATTGAGCAAAAAAATTTCTTCAGAATAACAGAAAAACAAAAGGAGTGATTGTACAGTCCATGGAAATATTTTTATTCTTATACTCACAAGAAATGACCATTTATTTTTAGGCTTAAGATAACAGAACACTTGCAAGGTCATATTCCAAAGGATCCTTTCTCATTCTGCCTATGCATACCTAGTGCTAGGATGCCAATGCCATTATGACTTCAGAAAAACAAGTTACAGTTCTTTACCAGATGACAGAATACTTGAGAATGCCAGGAATTCAGGTATCCCTCCCCGTCTGTACAAGTGGCTTTAACATATGATCAGTTCAGGTATTTTGCCCCAAGAGCTGCGTTGTGAATAACTGTGATGTTCCATCTCCCAGGAGGTTGCATTTGATGCAAGTAAAAGCATCCTTGGAGTTAAGAGCAGGGTTTATCAAAGACAGGAGATCTTGGACTCCTTGTTTACACAACAGAATGAAAGATGCTACATCAGAGTGTGATTATTCAGACTGTGTATTGTTGAATTGTCTCATCTTTTTAATTGTATAATCTGTCAAAGAATGTCCATTATATTCTTACACAGAACTTCTCCCAAGTGTACAAAAGTGCAAGGTGGTTTGAATTTTCCCAGCGTTAATATCTGTAAGACCTATTTTTATTAATAGTGTAGCTAAATTAACACAGGCATTTTAATATTGATGCTAAGTGAATCAAGGAGACTGGTTTTTAGTTAAAAGATTTAGTAAAAACGAATTGCTTTGGAGTATTGCCTCTGTAACTTAACATTTTTCAAGTGGACTTTCAAAGAAGCTCAGCAGAGTCATAAATATGTAGCTGGCCATATAGCTGCATGCATTAAAGTCATGTTTACATTATCAAGTATATAGTGGGTCATGCATGCAGTGAGTCTTTTATCTTCCATATTGTTTGCTATAAAAATGTGGTAGGATAAAAATTCCAAGAGTACCTGAAATGCATGTGAAGGCACTGTTGGTTTACACAAGCTTGCTTTAATTTATCACAGTAAAGCTGAAAGAGTTAACCCAAAAATGTTGCAGGTACAGATATGATTGTATAAAACTTAGTATTACTGTTATTTCAGTGCACTCCTATGTCAGTGATGTAATAAAAATAAATTAAAGGATAATCAGATGTATACTTCATGTTCCAGTAGATATGTTTTAGAATATAAAGACCATACAGTTTATAAGAGAGGTTAATAAACAATTTAGGACAGAAAAACTGTTCAGAAAAATAATTTTTTTCTTTCAGTATACAGTAGTTTTTTCCTTTAAGTACAGCAGGTCTAGATATGCTACATTTCATATTTCTCATCTCTGGACTTTATATTACTTTTTCAGAACATTAAAACTTATGCAGTGAAACTGAATAATGGCAAGTGTTTTTATACCCTTTTATAGCCATTTCTTTTTTCATAACCTCCCCCTGTTTCCCGTTAGCTAAACTATAAGCACCTTTCTGTTAATTTATGAAAATTATTGTTGAGATAGCACATTATCACTGATCTGTATGGCACTTCCAGCATGTTAGAGGCAAAGGTCCAAGCAACATAAAACACATCAAAATTCATTAATGTGGTATTGATTATTTTTTGGATAATTAATTTTATTGCAGGCCCTTGAAAGAGATAATGAGCTGCAAAGGGAGAAGGCAAAGGAAAATGAAGAAAAGTTCCTTAATCTTCAGAATGAGCATGAGAAAGCACTAAGAACTTGGAAAAAAGATGTAGGTTTATTAAATTAAATGTTAGCGTATTAACAGGTTTTTGAAATAGTCATCAAGCATTTCAGGTAATTCCTAAAAGCCAAGAAAATATTGCAGAAATAATACAATAAAACCAATTTCTTTTCCAGTAATACAGATTCTTCTAGAGATGAGTATTTTCTAAAGGTAGATTTAGGTTGACTTCTGTGCTCTAAAGGGTCAGTGCTCTTCCTGCAGTTCTGATTTGACAGGAATTCTTCAGTGTGGACTGAGGGTGAAAGGGGATAAGAAAAGGTGTATGTCTTGTATGTCCTCTCAGTGAATTCACTTCTGTCTACACCTAAACAATAATTTGTCTTCAATTTGACTTTCTTTCTACAACTTCATTACTTCTAAAGAGTACTTCTGTAATTATTTAATCCAAAACAATTAGCAAAACACTGTAGCTGTAAAAATTGTCTGCAATAATAAATGCATGTTTACAAGTAGGAAAGATTAATACCTCTTCAATAAGACAAGATCTGCTTAGTGTGTGGAAACCAGACTCTAAGCAGCATTTGTTTAATAGTCTGTCTTTTTTATTTCTATGTATTTGGCACCTTCTGCCAGAAAGGTTTTGATTTTGGTAGATGGATTTCCAGGGAAGCTGTGGGGAGATAATGCAAAGTTGTCCTTGTAATCCTGTTGTCTAGGGCTAACTCATTTGAGTGCAGCCACTATGGAGATGAATGCAGCCATGAGGCTACAAAATAACTAAACTGTTCTGATGCTTAGTTCCCTGAGAGAATTTGATGTCCCTGATTCCTTGGAGAGTTTTATACCATAGTTTCCTGTATAGACATGGGATCTGCCCTGCTTATTTCTCAGGAATATTTGCAGCTATTCTTTAGGAGATTTTTTTTTCCTTTTCATATTTCTGCTATGGCTAACTAGAAATTTGGTCTCCTTAAGTGTAGCAGCATCATTGGTAAAGTTAACATTATACACTGCTCTGGAGATCTTTGTAAATGAAGTGAAGGTATTTCTGTAAAATTGCCCTTCTGTTCTTCTTACAACTTGTGGTTTGGACCATCCTGCTTGTTTTAAATACAGAAATTTAATTGTTACATATTCAATGAAGAAGCACTGGATACTTGAGGCTATTTACAGAAGTAAAGTGCCAGGCAAATTATTTGCTGTTGTAGTTTCCTGACAGTGTAGATAGAGAATGAATGTTGACCATCATGCTTATCTTTGAGCCAAAAAAGGAAGAAAGCTACAAATACAAATCTCACTTATTTTGAGTGTTGCTACTTGCAATAAATGGTGGGGAAAAAACCCAAACCCAATTAATAAAAGGTATGATCTGTAATGGAAACGTGGTTAAAAATTTGGTTTGCATTAAAGAGCTCAATTACTTTGTACAAAGAAATTCCTTAGCATCTATACTTTCTTTTAAGGATTTACTTTAATTTTCTAAGCTGTTGATACCCTTGTTAAATGCTGGTTTACATATCTGCACATGCAGTAAAGTGTTTGTGTGCTCTGTGTACTCTCAATTATTACAGGAGGAAAACATGAGAAGAGAAATAGATACTATTAAAAATGAGCTGAATTCCCTTAAAGGACTTCATGGGCATTTTGAAGATAATCATTCTCCTCAGGGAAATCAGCATTCTGAGCAAGTGGAAAATCTCCAGGTAAGTCTCTACCAGCTGTAGTACCTTCCATGTCTTCTAAAAATTTTAGAGAATAAGAGATATGACAGTTCTTCTAATCTTGTCTGTCATGTCCACTCATCTTCCTTTGACATTGCCAAACCTAGAAATTTATCTGTGATATTTATCAATGATCCAAAATACCATTAAAATTTACTGTACCCAGACAATGTTCCCCTTTCATCCAGAGGGGTGCTTATGTCATAGAAACCTGAGATATTACTTCATTAATAAATTTATACATAACAGTTAGCATTTATCTTAAACAACTCATCTGCACTAAATCCTATTTCACAGACATATTTTGCATGCATGTTTCTCAAATCAGAAGATTCTTTTTAATCAATATACAGGTTATAGAAGTTCTAGTTTTAGTTTAAAAACTCCAACCTTTATGTCACTTAGAGCCTTTAAAAGGCACAGCAAACTCAACAGGTGATGAATCTAGGAGGTGAAATACTGTTTTATGTGGTGCAGGTTCAACTAGAATTGAGCTTGCATTGCTGGGTGAACCAAGTCCATGTTCAGCTCTGGATTCAGAGCACATAGGAGAAGTCAGCAAGTGGTTAAGCACATGAAGATGGTCTTTTGGGACAAAAAGAAGAGCCCTGCAGCTCTGTGTTATCCCATGATTAAACTGGATTGCAAATTTGTATTCCAGCCTTTTATAAAATTGAAAAAATGGGAAGAGTCAGAAGCCATAAGAAACTTCCCCTGTGCAATGAGTGTATTCTCTTTTTCTGTTGAGTATTGGTTATATCCTTTTTTCCATTAACTTTTACATCCAAATAATGACTTACCCTTCAAAGAAGAGAACTCATTTTTCATGGATACGATTTTGCTTTCAGTATTGAGGAAAATAGGAAGACACTAGGACTGAAAAGACAGATTACTTTTTTTAGAATTAGTCTATTAATTGTCAGTAAAACTACAAACTGCAAAAATATTGTAGAATTTGGAAGAACTTAAAATCAATTTCTTCAGGATGTATGTTTATAGCTCACTCTCAAACATACACAGAAGCACATCTGCTGCTTTGTGCTGAATAATGCAAGGGAAGTTAGACTTACTCATTGTGCCAAAGCTGTATGAACTCTATGAGGTATCATGCAAAGGGTGTAACTTTTAAAAATCATTGATTCCTTGAATGAAAACAAAATATCAGTTCTATTTAGGATGCAGAATCAATGCAGTCAGTCACTCATGATAAGCAGTGCTTGTGCTTACTAAAACAACACTGTGGGTTTGAAAGTAGAAAAGCTTAAAGCTATGCTCATAAATGGCAAAAAAGTCTGAGATGTCTTCTAAATATACATCTTACACTACCTTATGGCAAACTGCCACACCACTTGGTGTTGTACAATCATTAGATTTCCAAAGCTAGGCAGGTTGGACCGAGTCAAATCTCCAGTGGGACACAGGAGCTACAGAAGATCATATTGATTATCCTGATTTGTGGAATTTCTCCTTGTATCAGTAATGAGTCAGTGTGTAGTGAAACATAAAGGGGAGAGGGGTTGGCTGCGATTTAGATCTTGGCTGTGGTTCCAAGTGTCGTAAGGAAATATGCATATATTTATTTTTACACCCAGTGCAATCTGAAATCCCTGCAATTATTTGTGGGGACATGAAACTTAGAACGTACGTAAACTTCTTCCTACCCATCACCTCTGCAATAGTAATTAAGCAAAGGGCCTTCTTAAAAGAAAGATACAATATCAGACCCCATTACAGACTTGGATTGCAATTTAGTTTAACCTTACCGTGCTTCACATTTAGTTTAATATGATTTGTAATACAGCTGTGCACCAACAGAGAATAGGGCTACACCTACTAGTGGGTTGCTGTAATTTTTTTGTGTGTATATGTAGAGAGGGATCTGGTTTTGAGAAGGTTTTGAATTTCCTAGTATGAAATAATCTGTTGAGGGAAAGGTCATCTTAGGTATATGTATGTTACTTATTTAGATTTTACTAAATCACAGGCAAAAAGTTAAAATCCAGGTTTAATAGTTTTGATATTTAGGTATTTTAGTTTATGCATCTTGGACCTATTTTTGCAGGGCTGAACAGCCATTTGAAGTTATTAAAAACTAGGTTTATTCGACCCATCTGAAAATTTGGAAAGGAATCATGTAACCTTTATGCCTTTCTTTATCCTGTTTATTTCAGATGCATTCAGCAGTTCAGCCCATACCAACAAACGTGGTAAGTTCCACTGCAGTAGCTGTTTTATAACTGTACAAAAGAGTTATACTGTGGTGTTTGGGGTTTCTGTCTAAGGAAACAGCTCCTAGAAGCAAAAGATTATAAAAGAGTTACAGCTTTCCTGAAATAAAAAGGAAATTTCTAGTATGTGTGTTCAGAAAGCTTGAAAATGTGGTGCCAAGGCTATACAGAGCAAAGAAGAAAAACTCATTAAAAACTTAGAAAATGAAAAGATGTAGTAGCTAAAATTTCCAAGTCAGAATGACAGGGAAGCTGATAATAAAAGATGAGGAAAAGAGGAAGAAATTTCAACTGAAACTTCAATTTGAAGGGGGAGTTTTTGGTAGAGGAGAACGAATAGACCCTCTTCTATTCACCATGATGACTCCTTCCCCCACATCAGCAAAGCTGGGAGCATCAGGATGTTTCTGTGACCTGTATAAAGCTGTTTCCTGCAGATTTCTGTTCTGCATCACCTGCAGTACATCACCACTGCAGTAGTCCCATTTTTACCAGAGTCGTCCACGTGCCTCCCTCTGTTTTGCAATCCACTCTGTCCTCCCCACCCATCCAGTGCCCAAGCACAGAACTTGGAACCCCCTCCCACATCCCAGCCTTCCTTCTGCAACACCTCCACTCTCCCAAGTATCCTCGGCTTTTTCTCACATCTTTTCTGACTAAGCTCCCTCCCACATGTGCCCGCTTTTACATCCTGTCTTGAGGGCAGGAGCCAGCACGTGCTCCTGTCTTCAGCTGCTGAACAGTTGATGATAAAAGATGCATCTCCTTTTCCTTTTATTTTGGTGGGGTTTTATTAAGTTGTTTCTTCACTATTCAGCTCCTAGTTTTCACAGAGCTTTATTGACTGTAGCTTTCAAAAATACACAAGTACAGGTGCAGTAGTGGATTTAGACAGTGATGTAGACACATCCTTCAGGCTTCTACTCCTGTTGAATTTGACTCAAATTTGGGTTAAAAAGCCACCTGGGAGGGAATGAGGAACTGAATTACAGGGATTACAAATTCATCAGCCTTATTTGCTTGTGAAATTAAGTTAAAAGTCCTAGGTGGTTTGTTATTAAAAATGGTGTTAATAGGTGTGTGTATGCACATGTGCTGGGTGTCAACAGCAATCCTGCAGGCTTTTCCTGCATGGAATTACTGAGCAGGTCACTGATTTGGCCACCAGAGAGAGGGAGTGATCCAGTCAGCATGGGTACAACACATATTCCTTCCACTGAGAAATTCTGTCAGTCTTTGTAACTTTGTGGACTGTAATAGCAGGACCTAATTTCTTTCCTACTCTTCTAGGGTATTAGTCTGCTTTTTTATTCCCTCTTATTAACATTAACTTTTTATACTTCAGGTGAGTGGTCTTTGTTTTCCAGCAGAATTGTAAAATTAATTTTAAGTCAAAGTCCTGAACTTTAGATCTAATCAGTGAGTGTAGTAAATTATTAAAATACGTATAATCATTTGTTCCTTCTTATGCTAGAGTGGTCAAGAACAATCAAAAGACAGTGAAATACAGGCTGTTCAGAAAGAAAATGAATTTATACAATCTGTGATAAGAAAATATGGTAATTGTGGACATGAAGAAGAAACTGAAGTAAAAACCACAAGAGACCACTCTTCAAACACTGAGGAATTACAGGCAGAACAAAGTAATAACCTTACATGGATAGCAGAGATAAGTAGTACTGTTGAAGGAAGGATAAATGTTTGCAGGTATCGAATCCTGAGTTAAGTGATTTTGTACTAACAACAGTAAAATTCTTGGTGTGAGTAGTGCTCTTCTATGATAAATTCACCAGCACTTCCAGTGGCTGCCCTGGGACATTGAGGAGGGTCTGTGTGCTCTAACCCCTGGTGTTGAAATGTCCCACTACTATCAAGTCACAGCATGTTGCTTTTGGTGTGTCCCTTAAACAGCTATTTTGGCTTTCTTTTCCATTTAGTTAAAAATGCCACTTCCAAAAATAAAGACAAATACAGTTGCAGTAGTAATGAGTGGCTTAAACTTTACATAGACTCACATTATTATGAAATAATGTTATAATTTCATTATGAAGACCCCTTTCAATAATAAGGCTGACAGATATCAGTTGAGAACTATTTCAACTATAAGCCATATCTAAAATATACAGAATGTTAATATATTTTCTGTTTTATCAGTTTATAAATATTTTGCAAGCTACCATAGTGCAATACTTATCTTCAGTAACTTTTTGTTAGGCTTGTATGTGTAATATAAGATAAGAAAAATCAGTATCAATATTAATCTTGAGTCCATCTCTTTGGAAATTATAAACTGTAAAAATAAAGCATTACATAACCTCTGGGTTATCATTTACCAACCCTACAGATTTACAAGTTCTTGAAAACAGTTCTAAGGATGAAATTAATGTTGCTGGTGCTTGTGAAGAAAAGCAAAGGGAGGCTTCTCCCAGGAATACCCTCTGCACAGATACTGATTTAATTACCCAAGGACAGAGCTCAGAAATGCATGTCACTGGGAGCAAAGAGGCAGAAAATCCAGGAGCAACACAGAGAATGTTACTGGATGAAAACAACACAAATTTAGAACAAAAGCCACAGGCCAGCACTGAGCCATTGGCAGGAGGCCACACGCAAAGAGAGGCCTTTTTAGACAGTACTGAGCCTGTAGGTGCTGACAAGAAAAATGGGAATCAGGAGACCAACTCCAGCAAGCAAGAACTGTGCAGTGCTACAGCTGAATCAACTTGTGCTAAGGCAGACACAAAGTCAGACACCATACAACACAGCAAAAGTGTCCTCACACCTGAAGCACTCAATCCTGAGCCTGAAGTGGTTCTTTGCACTGAGAAGAACTCTCTGTGTGAGAGAAGTACAGGTGACCATCAAGTCAAGGAGTTAAGTTTTGGCCTCCTGCCTTACACTAAAGAAAGTTCTCAAGCAGAATACCAAAAATGTAGCTTGCTGACCAGTGACAATTACGTGGGCAATAGATTACATAGAACAGAAAAAAACTTAAATTGGAGTGGTTTCCATAAACTTCCTCTTAAACAGATACATGCAGATGCTGAAGACAGACACGATGCCAGAAACATGAACACAACTGGTGCACTGGGGAGCAGTGGAGTTCCAGCAGCTGATGCTCAGAATCTACCAACTGCATATTGTGGTAATGCAAGTGGTGATGGTGCTGGGAAAGAACACAGTGACAATATGTCTGTCTTAGCTACTTTCAACTTATGCCCCCCAAAAACTGAACAAGGAATAAATGCAGGTGACTTGCCCAGCAAGCAGCCTGAACAAGACAGCACTAAACAAACAGGGAATGCTACAGCTACAAGCACGTCCAATGCTGCAACCATAACTCCAGGAAAGGCTGATGGTCTTGAAATTGCTCATAAAAAACCCCCAACAGATAGAGCTGGTACAGATAAACTAATTCCATGCAAAAAAGTTAACCATGATGCTCAGATACACTCCATCAAAAGTGGACATTCCCTGGAGATTAATAATTCAACAAATAACACATTGTTAAAAGAGAAAAAAGACTTGCTGAGCAGTACAGTTCCAGGAAGGAAGTTTGATGAGGGTCACCTGAAAGAATCATGCTCTTTACCCATGAGAACATCTGGAAATTTAGTAAACGTAAGTGGAAGGTCATCCTTTGATCTTTCAACCTCAGATAAAAAAGCTGAGAAAACTCCACTATACTTCAATTTTTTAGATCTCGGTTCTTGTTCAAGAGTAAATCAAATGAGAGGTCAAGCTACATGGACTTCAGCCTCCAAGGAACCTTCCCTTTTGAAACTGCCATGCTTGGTGGAAAACACAAAGGTTATTTCAAAAACACAGTGTCAAAATCTCGGTGAAAATGTGGACACAGGAGAAACAGGACAAGGTGAGAAAATAATAAGCATTTATGCTTTGAACCATATACTGAATACGCTTAGAAAAATTATGAAAATGTGAAATTTCTGGATCTTAGTGTAGAAAAATGTAAACCTGACATTTTAGTTACATGGCAAAAAAACTGAAAGGTGCTATTTCTCTGTTTATAGTATAAATGCAACTAACCAGCTTTTGTTAGTTTAATTAGTTGATTAAATAATTTTTTCTCATATTTCCCTTTCTAAAAGAACATCAGTGCAATGACAAACTGAATTTTGACAGGGATTTCTAACCTTAATATAGAGCATATTCTATCAGTTCTCTGCATGGATCTAAAAACACTTGAGCAGCTTTTGGAATTTATTCAGTGCTCTCATTTTGCATCAAAATTAGGGTAGCTTCTGAACCAGTAGATGCTTCTTTTAATGGGGTTTAGAGGTTTACTTTTTATTTTATTGTACATCTATAATTCAGACGGACACTTCAAACCATCAGTGTATTATTGAATGTGTGAAAATACTTTATATTCTTTCAAGCTCTGGAAAACACACCGAGTTTCAGGAGTGCTCAAAGAGGTTTTTTATCTCCTACAGTTGGCACTTGGCTATTATTTGTTGAGCAATTATTTTGCATATGAAAAACAGTAAATATGAACTTTATTCCATGTGTTTCTAAATCATTACTGAAATGTGGAAAAACTGTATTTTAGGTTTGTTTTGTAATAACATTAACTTCTAGATTATCCCTAGGTTTATTTACCAAAAGAGCCATTTCTAAACTCGATCTTTTAGCAAAGTAACAAAAGCATCATTTTTATTTCCACAGTAATCTGACTCCAATGCATTTGCAGATGTTCCTCTACTTCAGTAACTGGACAGAGCAAAAGACAGTACACGTGGTGCCTTCCTTTCTCACAACAGAGATTGCATGCAGATTCTATTCTTAATGCCTGCTGTAAGCTTAAACAGGCAGATCTTTTGGGCTCTTGGAGAACAGAAAGCCTCTGATTTTATATAAAAATGGAGCCTTGGGTGCTTTTTTCAGAAGAGCAGGATCCACAGTACAGGGTGTTGGTGTCTACTTGAGGTTTTGTTGGTGTAGTGTTTTCAGCTTTGCCCCTTGAACAAACCAAGAGAAGGATGGACTCCCATCCCTTACTTTTGCAGCCAGTGGCAATGAGACAGAAAACCAGCAGTTTGGTTTCTTTACATTGTTCTGGTGTTATGAATTTAGCTTTGCAGGCAAATTTGTTGGTGTACTTGTGTCCTGCCTATGCATATTTGTGTTCAGATGCACCATTTTTTGAAGCTCAGTTTCAGAAGTATCTTTGTCCCTAAAACAATAGTGGTGGTAGCAAGGCAGCAGGATCCCAATCTCACATGGTACATTAATTCTTGTAATAATGTGAATTTTGATTATTATTATTATTATTCCAATAAAATGAATGCATAGTTACGTGCTGTTCTGCATGGATCTTTTCTGGAATATCTGAAGTTCTTCCATGTGTTCCTCCTCCTTTCCTTGTCAGAAACCTTTCTGTATGCAAAACACTGGAATTCCAAGAAGTTACTCGTGACTCAAAGTTTATCCTAAGGAGTTGGTAGGGATTTTAATCATAACTCTTATTCCCAAATGAGCTGCCTAGTGACCACACTTCTTGGATTCTAGCAAAACTTCATGGTGAGGATCTTGGTCTGCATCCCAGATGTGCCTCATTCTGCCTAATTTAGAGAGCCTGCTCACCTCTCTGAATCCTGCACCTCTTTTGGACACTGGAGAACCTCCCTGTCAGGGCACCCAGGACTCACTGTGGTACACAGCACTGCAGCTCCCAACGTTTATTGTGGTTGGCTTTTGTGTTGTTTTGTTTCCAGATCTTTTCCCAAAAGGCAAACCTGGAGTAGAATCCATGTGGATCCCTATATTTTTTTTAAATTTTGCCATATGAGAGATCTAGAGGTGAAGAGCATTGGTGAATGAGCTGAGTGAACCAATCTGAGGGAATTCCTTTTACTGCCTAACCACAATGCAGTTTGCTGTTTGTACCACTCTGGTTCCCAAAGAGCAGCCACTCCACATCAGTAAACAGAGGAATGAACTGGGAATGGGATAGATCTTCCTGGAGAGTGCTTAAAGAAGAAAACAAACACACCCATTTTCCTGCCGAGATAAAACGACAGTATTCTTAAATAACTATTACATACCCACGAGGTAACATGTATTTTCGTGGCAAAACAAAGATTTTCACTATTGATGCAGTGATCACAGGCATCTGTGTAGGGACAAAACAGCTCCTGTTTGCACTGGAATTGTGAAAGTATGTCTGTGTTTTCATCCTGCAAGGAACTTGATATTGCTTTCAACAGAGTCTATTACAGTGCATAAAGCCTCTGCAGGATTGGAGGGTTATACTTTGCCATGATTAATCTACTTATCTGTCCTTCCTACCTTTGGTAGATGGCTATAGCCTGACCTCTTGAAACATTAGATACAGGCACTAACCTCCCTAATTTTTAAAATGTTTTTTGATTGTCTAAAAAACTTTGTATTAAGAATGTCTTTTTTTATTACAAGTCACCCTGGAATATCATGTAAGGATGGCAGTACTTATGTATTTTACTATAATTATCAGAAGGTGAGTTTAAAATAAGTGTTTGAAAAAAAAGCATTCACTTAAAATATTTAGAATACATTTTCTATAAATCACTATTTTGTCATTAGCTTAATATGTGAAAATGACAGGAAACATTTTTAATCAAAGTAGAAACATACCACATCTGTAGAGAAAAAATAGATGCAGAAGTATGTGAAAGAAAAAAAAATGAAGGGGAAAAGCCTACAACAGAGATACAGTGATTTAAACCAAAAATATTTGATATTTTAAGATCAGAGGTAAACCAGTTTAGTTACTTTACAATTAGTGCCTGGAGACTAAATTGCAGTTGTTACCATTTCCTTTTTGTCAATCAGGTTCTACCAGTTCTAACAGAGCTACCAACACTTTGAATACCTCTAATATCCACCGAGACCCCCAGGGAGACCCTAGTGAAGAATGGAATGCTACAGCAAAGACTTTTTATGATTCCTCTTTTCCCACAGAACATGTAAGTCAATTAAAAATACTGCAGACCAGACCTCAGTGAGCTAATTCCACAGATATTTGTACAACTGTACCCATCTGGATACTTTAAGGCTGAGTCAATCTCCGAAATAATATCAGAAGGGCAACAAGACACCATTTTTCACAATTAAGGTTGATAGAAAGCAGCAGGAAAAAGTCACAGCATATGAATCAAACAGATGCTAACCAGTCTGTTTGGGAGGGGAGGAAGAGGGTAGTTCATTGTGGACCCTAATAAAAATCATCACCTACAGCAAAAGTAGGAGCTAAAAAAAAAAAGGAAAATAGTAGTGTGCAAAAGTATAAAAACATTGTTTCATTTATTACTTGATAAGACTGTTATTTAAAAGAATATGTAAAAGAACAAAAATTCAGCAGATCTATGAATTAGAGCCTATCTGTTTATTTTATGCTGCAGTTCTGGGATGCCCTATTTAGTTACTTCTTACTATTTAGTAGGATGACATTACACAAATGTGTAAAAGCAGAAAATTAAATAGAGGCCTGTTGTTTCCCTGTAAGACAACTTCATCCAGGATGGCACAACCAAGGGCATTTTCAGATCTGTGTTAGACTGGAGCTTGAACAGCTGTAACTGCTGTTAGGAGAATTTGACCTAATGCTAAACATATTATTCAGAAATGATACAATAATTTACAGCTGCAGTTGACCTTTCTTTTTAGAAGAGATTCTAGAGCTATTTCTCAGATAGTTAAGGCTGTCTCTGGCTGAGGTCTGAGGTCAGGGTGTACAGTGTTTTCAGTGACAACATTGCCTGACTTCTGAAGACTCAATCAGCTCAATGCCATCAACATTCACATTCTCTAAAATTTGGAAGACTCTTTTAAATTACTCACCTTTCCTAGTCTGACTCGATTTGTGAATGACAGTGGGGTGGATTTTTCGCCATAGTGGTGGTATTTACTGTGTCTCTCTTGCTTTTTCTCAGAGGGGGAGCCAGGAACTGAGTGAACTACATAACCTACAGCTGAAGCAAAGCTGTATCTGATTGTGGTTATGTCTGCTTTGTCACCTCCAAACTAAAAGTGGAGATGGACAAGAACAGAGTATTTTCCAAATATTTAATTTATGAAATCTCAGCCTGAGGTATTGCAGGCCACTCCCTCCCTTCTGTGTTGGTGTCATTCTAATACCTTCTGTCCTCAAATCCATCCTTTTTGTGACGGATATGAAAAAGCTGGGAGATTAAAAATGGGCTGAGCAGTTTTTTTTGACTAACATGTATGATTGTAATTAGAGCAGATTTAAGCCTTCTACAGTTTGGGTAATCTCATTCAACCACAGCACAGTACTCTGAAAAGGGATAAAAACTATAAACAAATGCTACAGGTGCACTCCAAATTCTAGTAAAAATATTAAGAACTGTTTTAAACATTAGTCTGTCCTTGCCTAAATACCAAGGTAAGGATAAGCATCCTCAGCTCAGTTTAAACACAAGTCCCTCAACATGCAATCACTGTTCAGCAATGAATGGCTTTTACATATTACTCAGTACTGGCACTAAGACACATTTTATTTGTATTTTATTATGAAAATGCTGAGGCCTTTCAGTTTGACAGCTGAGATTATGTTTTTATTCTAAAC